>NC_056744.1:231726402-231728902 GCF_019279795.1 Protopterus annectens
ACTTAGAACAACAAATATTCTTGGATCCATGAGATTTTGAATGCATTTGACTTGCACGTTGTTATATTATTTCAAGAAGTAATCAATTATGCCATGTTTAGTCTGTTGCCATTTCATCTCCCTAGTCCAATTGAAAGATTCAGTGAAACTAAATATATTTTGTGTTGCTTATAAGGAGCTGCATTCCCCAATTAGATTAAATTACAAAATGAAATCATCATAAGTCTATTAAGTTCATCAAGTCTCATTGCTCTGAAACTACTTTAAGCTTACACTCAGATTTTTATGACTGCTAGCATTTAGTGGAATTTTCAGTGTATTTAGTTAACATCATTCTGTTTGACTTTCCTTCAGTTTACTACTAGAAACAGATTGCCTGAAATGTTTTCCACAAATAAGTATATTTTTAGCAGCAAGGCACACTGCAGATGTTGCTTAAATGCTATGCAAAACATATTACGATACCTTCTGATCAGGTCTAGAGAGGATTTTCCATTCTGAATTGCTTGTCATATGTTTCTGTTGCACATCTGTAGCTTTCCAATTTTTGTTTGGTGTAAACCTTAAAAAGTGTCTCACTCGTCTATTTTTTTTAAAGAAAAGTTAATTTGTAGTATATGCACACATTGCCCTAATTCTTCCCAGAAAGCTGTGAATGTTTGAAATCTTTCTACCTCTAAAACTAGGCCACAGATCCTTTTGAAACTGTTCATCATTTCCATACCTCTCAAGTACTGCACATAACAAGGTATGACTCTTATTTTAGCTATCAAAAACCTTCTGTACTATTGAAAAAAGTTTTCTTTATCCACTGTACATTTAAAGTATAAATGATTAATAATATATGATGTTCTGAAATACATGCACATTACACGGTGTAATGTATTTGATTTTACTCTGCTTTATATTTCAGTTGTTATCATATATTATATGCTCTGCTCCATTATCACAGACTGTGCCACACATTTCGATGAAGAAAGGTAGAAAGGTAAGCAGAATTTGAAGGAATCTAGTTCTGAAAATTGCACATATATAGTTATCATATACTAAAATTAGTGAAAGCCCTGACCCTGTACTAGTAGTGTTCCTTTAAATATCCCAGATCTGCAGGATATATACATTTACACCAGACTGACGGTCTGAGACAAGACGGGAGATAATCGTTGGTTTAACATGGATTAATATTCTTCAAAAAAAAAAAAAAAAAAAATAGAAAAAAGGTAAAAAGGAGGCTTGTTCTGATGTAGAAACTAGGCCAGATAAACACTGCCTCTGTGAAGGGGACTTTTTATATTGCCCAATATTCTTACTTTCTTTGTAAATTGTTTTAATGTTTTGTTAGTCACATGAACACTATTTCAGTTTAGCAAACTTTAGGTCATTTTGTCTGTATCAGAGCTATAATTTTACTGATCCCATGGAAGTTCATGTTCTATTGATTACTTGTGTATCCATAAGTAAAAGCAATTTGTAAGCATTTTATAATCACTATTATTGTTTCTAGAGAGTCTTCTGCAGTCTAAATATGTTTGTGACAAAAGACAGAAGAAATCAAACCAGCTACGGGATGTGTCAGAATACAGCAGGTGACTAATCTGATTTTTATAAAGAAAATATCACATTTTGCTGGTTAGCATTTATCCAACTATTTAAAGCACACATCTTTTCTTTCATGTACGTGACGGGAACAACAAACCTTTATTTGTGAACTGGAATTTTGCAGTATAGACTGTTACCTCGAGACTAAAAATCACTACAAATGAAATACACTTTCCTAGCTTTCATGTTTTAAATGAAAGAGCAGAATTACAACCCAGCACTGTTGTCCTTTATTTAATGAAGAGCACATTTAATTTTTTAGACGCTGCACATAATTACTAAAATGGTATTGATGAAATCCAAATAGGTGCACCTCAATGTTGCTAGGCAATTTCCATATAGTACTTAGCAACTCTTGTTCTGTATAACAAAAGACAGAGTTAATAATGCTCCCCTCCTGGCCATCACCCAGATACAATCTCATGTACTCTTCAACATAATAATTACAATTAACGACACCAGATAGAGTTGCAAATGCGTGGATGTGTTTGGAAGTTGTAGCACGGCAGAGTGTGTACCACTGGATCCCTTCTTACTCCCTTTCCACTTCTAATTGTCAGATACTCGATCCCGAATGTCATTTAACTCACAGTCCCCTAGGGCCACTGTAGCTGAATGATATGTGTGGGAAAGTTGCAGCCATTTTGCTGCACCTGTTGTGCTGTATTCTCCCCTCCCTATGTCATTGTGCAGACTGTGATTCTGTTTCATTAAAAGCAAAGGAAAGAAAAAGACTTACAGCTGACATTCAGAAAACATACAGAATAACAAATAAGAAAAAAGTTGGAAAGAGGATCTGCGGGAAACATGCAACCTCCTCTGAGAGCTTTACTTTATTCTCTGTACTTCTACAAACAGGAATTCTAGTATGGTCTCTCATGTAGAACCCCAAATATCCCTG
>NC_056744.1:231731402-231796402 GCF_019279795.1 Protopterus annectens
AAGACAAACAAGTGCCATTTCCATATGATCAACAAAAATGAGGAACTCATACATTTGTGGTTTTCTGTAAAAGGTGAATTGGAAATTCATATATAGGTTATAGCAAGCAGTCACAGGGACTTTGAGTGTCATCCTTATGTATTCTGAATATCTCACTTTCTGTCCTGACATTTGAATATCATCCATTTTTGGCCTGTTAATCTTTCTTTATTTATGTGTGATGATTTCTGTTCTTACCTGATTACCTGTTTGCCACTGCTATGTTTTTATACTTTCCTTAAAGAGAAAGACTTGAGATACTAAATGGATGAGGTAGGGTATAATTTATTCAAAATGGGTTCTGACAGTCTTAAATTAAGTGACTTGGGAAACTCTCAACATTATAATTATACATGAAAAACACTATTAGCCATTTTAGCAACTATGAAATGAACTCCAACCAGAGGAAAGTTTTTTTTCCCCTTTACAGCAGTTTCAGGACAACAGAAACCTGGTGCCATTCTGGAATCAGTCATTCTGGTGTTGTGTCAAATATGGAACAAATTATATCCAGAGAGACAGAGATAGTTAGAATGATAGGCAGAAATAGACAGACAGACCAATAGACAGACAGACCCAGACAAAGAGGCCGAGAGGCAAAGTAAAGGAGGCAGAGAGTGAGACACGGTTTACCTTTGCTCAGTGCAGCACCATCAAAATATGAACACTCAGTGCTGATAACAAAAGACCAGAACTTCATAGCCTATATGACTGTAATAGCTTGCCTTTAAGTATTTATTTAAATATGATATTTTAACTTAGCAAGTGGTCTGGTTTGAAAAATGATCTGGTACCACTTAGAATACTATGATATGAGCCATAACAGCAAGGGTAAATGCACTGCATATAAGCAGACTACGTGGTATACAAATCAACCAGCATGTTTTTTGAAACTGACAGGAAAACAGAATAGCTTGAGCAAATCCAGACAGACACAAGGAAAACATGAAAAAATCCACATGAACTGTTATCAATCCACAGGTAGACATCTAAATGCCCAGCCAGTATATTGCAGACTTCATTTGACTCCATACTTAAATCATCTAAATATATAACTGAGTTATTCTAAACTCTTTCAAAACTTTCCAGTTTTAGATATACTACTACCCAGAAGGGAAATAATGCAGGTTCTGGGCATTCTCTTACTAAATAAGAATTTTATGAATCTTTTTTGAATCATCCCTGCATTTTTTTTTTTTTTTTTTTGCTTCTGGCTTATTTCTTTCATCTATCCCTGTTAAAAACATGTGACTCCAAAAAAGTATTGCACACTACTGATCTTAACTCTAAAGCTTTACCCTTTTCCTACACCAGTCCCACGTCTACTATATCTTTTTTCTTGTTTCAGTACTACACGCTTTATCACAGGTTACTGCCTGAATTTTGATATGAGCTTCGAGAATGTGTACATGGTACTCAAGTTATGCAGATGAGCTAAGCACAGACAGTACAACAATTAAAATATTCACCCCCCCCCCACTATGCATTCTAGCATCATATTTACTTTCCCTACTACATTTCACATTGTGAAGAACAATTAACCTTAAGACTGATTATGTGCACAAACGTTTTTAACAGTACTCATCCCCAACACATTTTCCTCTCTCCATGCCTAAAAGATTTTTGAACTTTAAAGCACTGTTTTCATATTACCAGATTACCTCCATCTCTTAACTTATTACGAGTCTATATAGATTCTCTCAAGGCTCTCTTTTGCTTGATGCTCTTGTCCTCCACCTGTGTAGTGTCCAAAAATAAATGTATAGTTTTCTTTAATGTCTTACACTATATCATAGACAGTGGACCATATTTGAAATCTGGCTATATTTATGGAAAGGCATAAATGCAGAATTGCTAATATTTTTGCACTCTAGCTATTCTGAAAGAGCTATGAATTGCAAAATATATAAACAATGAAATGTTCTAGCATACTATGATACCTTGCACACTATTTGTAATTTTGAAAAGCAGTTTCTGCTCAGAGTGCTCATATAAGTTAGTTGTAGAAACTGTCAAGTCATTCCCCTCTGAATAAGCATACAGAACTAGACAAAATACTTCCTTTCATGAAAGCTCCTGCCATTCAAGCAAGCATGCTGATGATAGCTATCTTTTTCAAGCTGTGCAGTAAGGAGATTCTTTAATTGGTGTCATCAGCAACTTGTATTGGGCTAGTTCCCTGACATCAGTAGGTGATGAAGAGAGAGTGTGAGGTGCAGACTGCATGTCATCTGTACGATATATGCACATACATACACAAGTAACAACGTGGGAAGGTTGAGTACATGATGTGACATGGACAGCATCTGGCGGACATAGGGTATTTTTACCCTGAGGCAAATGGACTAAAAGCAGTGAGCACACTAGGGTTACATTTGGCAGACATCAGGGTTGATGATCTTAAGGCAGCATCACTGCTAGGTAGTTTGCTGTGGTAGAGTATATTATGAACTGAATGTGAGGCAATGTTTCTTGCAACCACAATTTGAAGAGAGATACCCTTCAAGCTGCATCTTAGAGCCGCTCTGTACCATGGCTATATTCATAATGATTCAATGGAAGTCTGCAATGGGAATGTTATCACTGTCATGAACTGTACATGCCCATGTAGTTAGCTGATGTAGTTGCAAACTGATGTGCTGTATGTAATCAGAGACCACACCCATGCATTCAGGCACTCTCCAGTCCACAGTAACTAAAACTATGGTGCTAATATTGCAATCACAGTAAAAAGTTAATCTAAACTGAAAAAAATGTTTTATTGAACAACTTGATTAAGCACTTTCATCAGAACCTAGTAACATTGCAAAAACAATCCATTTATATACCATTACAACTTCTACCACACAAAGCCACTTAAAACTCTTAAAGGAGCACTGATAATAAGTAACATTATCTTCAGCTGAGGTGCCTTCTGTGCGGAGTCTGCATGTCCTCCCTGTGGTCATGTGGGTTTCCTCCGGGTGCTCCGGTTTCCACCCACATCCCAAAGACATGCTGTAGGTGGATTGGACACTCTAAATTAGCCCTAGACATGAGTGTGTGCGTGTGTGTGCCTTCTGTGGAAGGCTGGGCACCGGACTGGCAACTCGACACCGTAAAACTATACTGCCAATCATAAGCAGACAGGTGATCCACTGTGGCGACAGCCAAAAGAAGAAGAAGGAGAAGAAGAAGAAGAAGAAGATTATAAACACAAATCATATTATCTTAGAACTTCAAAGAAAACATCAAATAAGCAATTATATTTTCATACAGCATAGCAATATAAAAATAATGAAATAAAAATATATATAATGTTTGTATGAATGACAAATTAAAAACCATAATTTTGCAGCCCTTAAATTTAAAACACTTTTAATTAAATGGCATTGTTAAGACCAGGTGGGACATGGGAGTTTAAAAAAAGTTGCCATCTCGGTTCCTTATATTTAATAGCATTGTCCCAGTTACCGCCCTCTAAATGTTCTAAGAACGGTGTCCACTATAAAATATAAAAATGCATAGAATTTACTACAAGTTTCAGAATGCATATATAAAGCGTTACTAATATTTTTATTTTTAATGTCACTGACATGTTCCAATATCCTGATATTAAGTTGCCCTTCGGTCTTCCATATATAGAGCATTTCACATGAGTGCAGCGGGCTAAATAGATACCACCATTACTCATACAATTACTAAACTCTGAAGAAAAATACTTCTATTGAAACCCACTGAGAGCCCTCTAATATAAAACAACATGCTTTAAAGTCCCCCACATTTATGGATTATTTTTTCTTTGCTACTTGTAATCACATCCTTATCTCTTTAAGACATAATGACACCATGTCCTGTGTTCACCTATAAACACACTCTCTCAAGTATCATTGTATTTTTCTATAACAATTTACTAAGCAAATCCAGTACCAATACAAATGCATAGAGACTATGTAGACAATACGACTTATTTGACTTAACCCACCATTTTCTTTTTTTGCAAAAGAATTACATTTCTTTAACAGGGTTTAACCTTCCTCCCCACCCAAAAAATAAAAAAAAGATCTCAAAAAGTTTCTTCTCTTTCTTTTTTGGAAAAGGAAAAACTTGCCCTAATAGCCTATTTTTCCTGTTATAATAGTCTTCAAAACATAATTTTTTTTTAAAAAGACAATTTGAAACACCACCAGGTAACCAAAACATTTTATATAACAACAGAATACAATCTCACTGGGTCAGAAATGTCTGCTCCTCACCTAAAGTTATTGCCAAAATAGTAATTTTATTGTGCACAAACTGAATTTCATGTAATTATAACATAAAACCACAACCGACACACTTTTTCATATTGAGGGGCAATCCCACGTTCTGTAATATAATTTTAACTTCCTGAATGGTGGTATCAGTATTATATTTTGAGTTAAGTGGTAGATGGAAGTCATCAGCATAAGAAGTGAAGTTTGGCACAGACGAATTTGTCACGAGGCTGTTTAATGTGGGATGGGGGTGCTGGGTGCTAGCTTTGCTAGGTTATCTGGGTGGTTGAGAAGGGTTAGGATTCTTAGGAAAGGGTTAAGTGAGTTGGGATTTGAAGGGAAGTGAGGTAGTGTGAGAGGTGTGGCTTGAAGGGTTTTGAAAGGAAACATAGAGTGAATAAGCACATTTTGGTGTGGTCTTGTTGAGGAAGGATCACGTCCCAGATGACCTGAGGTTGTGAGTAAGGTAGTTATAAGCAGTAAGGTGAGTACAGCTTTGGTGGCTTTTTAAGGATTCCCTTTTATTTTTTATTATTTTTTAGGGGTATTTTAAGTTGCTTGTCAGGTTATTAGGAAGGTTTTTTGTAATTTTTAACTTTCCCTGGGGGTCTAGTGCTATACCATCCATAGGAAGAGATTTTGTTTAATTATTAACTTTCCCTGGTGAGCTAGTGCTGCGCCGTCCATAGGAAGAGGTTTTGTTTAATTATTAACTTTCCCTGGTGGGTTAGTGTTGCACCATCCATAGGAAGAAGTATGTTTAATTATTAATTTTCTCTGTTGGGCTAGTGCTGCGCCATCCATAGGAAGAGGTTTTGTGTAATATTAACATTCCCTTGTGACTTAGTAGTGCTGCACTATTCAAAGGAAGAAGTTTTGGGGTAATGAGTAACTTTCCCTGGTGGCTTAGTGCTGCTCCATCTATAAGAAGAGGTTTTGTTTAATATTAACATTCCCTGGTGGTCTAGTGCTGCACTATTCATAGGAAGATGTTTTTTGGTTACGGAGTAGCTTTCCCTGGTGGTCTAGTGCTGCACTGTCCATTGTAAGAGGTTTATGGTAATTCACAGGCTGGCTACCAACCGCTAACAGCTGGATGCGCATGTGCATTGGCACCAGTGCGGCGCTCAATGGATGTTATATAAAAAAAAAGTAAATAAATAAAATTACAACATACAGTTTATTATTAATTCTTTAAATTAATTTTGGTTTCATCATGTCACCTCGGCCTACAATAGCCTCTGAGAGCAGTTAACCCCCCTAGCCTTCGTTCCTGGGGTCTAGTGTTGGTGTGCAATGGTGAATATGATGGCCGTGTTGTTCCATGGTGGTCTAGTGTGCTTGTGCGGTGCTTGAGTGAGGCTAGCATAATACAGTTGGATGGGTGTTCCCTGGTGGTCTAGTGCTGGCATATGGTGCTTGTGTGGGATGGCTGTTTGGTTTGTTTGTTCCCTGGTGATCTAGCAGTGGTGTTGTATGTTGCTTGTGTGGGATGACTGTTTGGTTTCTCCCTGGTGGTCTAGTGTGGTCATGCAGTTTCTTGCTGCCTGGTAGCTGGTTTCCTGGTGGTCTAGTGTTGTGGGGGCAGAGCAGAGATGCTCTGTTTTCCTGGGCTAGTCGAGCTGTGTTGCTTGCTATGCATGCGCGGTAGTGCGGGCAATCCATGATTGCCATTTTTGGTTAATGCAAAAAATAAAAAAAAGAGACCTGAGGAAATCTAGCTGCTGGTGCTGCATGCTTAGACAGGGTATGTATGTGTGGTAATTTAGATGACACAGATAGTATTAACATTAAGGAATGTAGACAAAGGCATGATCCATTTAATTTAAAAGATAGCTGATGAGTCAAGTTTTTTTTTTCTGGTATTTCAGAGGGACTTATTGTGATGGTTGACTACAAGTGAATGACTGGAGTTCGAATGGATTTGTGGCAGAATAGGTAGCATACTTGCTTTATGATGCAAACTTGCTTTATAATGCATAAGGCGGTGGTTTCTTTCACACAGTATATAGATGGATTGTTGATACTGTTGCATTGCCAGGCCCAATTATTGAGTGCAAATTTATTGTGCCAAGTTTATTACTGGTCATTAACTTTTGTATTTCTTTCTAGGTGATCATGATGGAGGCTTTGAAGCAGATATGGGCCAGCATTGTAGCACAGGCTGAAGAGTTGTTCGATGACATTCCTGCTGAGGTACCAGCAACTAGCAAGCAGGGTGTGACCACTCATAAGAAGCAATAAATGACTGCAACCCGGGCATCCAGGTTGAAGAAAGCCAAGAAGACAGCATCGGCAGAGAAGGCTACAGAGGTGATGATGGCCCCTGTCTCAGCTACAGGTAATAATTTATCAAGATTGGGGATGAGTGAGGATGCTGGAGCAGGTGAGGGGAGTGAGGTAGGGGGCAGCAAGGGTGTCCAAGGGAGGCTACTGGGTACCGGTTTGGAGGCCTTAGCCGAGTGTGGAGGGTTTTTTGAGGATACCCTGTCATTGTTAGATAAGGAGTTAGGGCCGGATGTCCATGAGATAGGGTCTGATTTTGGATTACGGCTGGGGGATTGGTTGACATCACAGGATCTACGACAGGAAGGGGCTCCCACTTTATTGACCCCACACATATCTCTGTTAGTGAAGGAGAAGATTTGGAAAGGGGAGTTTGTTGACATTTTTGAATTGATTGATGCAGACGGGGTTCAGCGGTTGATGGAAACGGAGACGGCTAATGGGAAGGACCTCTGGGCTGCATTGGCTGTGATAGGTCGTAAAAGGGTAGGGAGATTTCGGGCTAAGACATAGGATAATTTGGTCCTAGGTTTCATTCATTATATGCAAGAAAAAACAAACTGCTACTAAACCAGCACAGCTACTGATGCCAAACAGCAGGACTAAATGCCTCCCAAACACACTTATGCTAGTTCTGGAAGTCAAAGGCAAAAACAACAAGCTGCTACTAAGCCAACACAATTCCTAATTCCAAGCAGCAGAACTAAACACCTCCAATAAGCACAGTCAGAGAGGTGAAACTCATCAAAGATAAACTCAGCCAGATAGCCAAACTGACTGAAGCAGGTCTTTTTAAATTCCAAAGGGATAAGCAAACAAGACGCCAATAAAACTGAAGTCATTAATTTATTGGCGTCTTGTTATTGATGCACTATCTGCTACCAGTGGTAGTGGGGGAGTTAATAGAAGGTTTTTCCAAAGGGTTTTCAATTAAGTCTGCTTTGGTGGGTGGCGGGAGGGTGGGGAGAAATTTGAGGTCTGTTAAGGTGAGGGCGGTGATTTTGCAAGACTTGATTGACAAGGAGTGCCAGGCTGGGAGGGTATTAGGTCCTTTTTGTTACTCTCCTTTCCCTAACTTTAAGGTGCCACCATTACATTTGGTTCCAAAGAAAATGCAGGGTGTATTTTGCTTAATTCACCATTTTTCATACCCTGCGGGTGAGTCAGTGAATGATTTCATTCCCAGTGAAGAGGCTCGAGTAAAGAATTCATCTTTGGATGATGCAATTTGGGTTATTAGAAGTTTCAAGGACCCTTGGTTAGTTAACGTAGATATTGAGTCAGCTTTTCATTTGCTACCTGTGAGGGAGGAGGATTGGCCATTATTAGGCATAGTGGTATCGGACAATTTTTAATTTGACACTGCCATGCCTATGGGATGTGTGGTGGCATGTGTTACTTTCTAGAAGTTTAGCTCAGCGTTGCACTGGATATAGCAGGAGAGGGTGGAGGATCAGCAAGCTGTACACTATTTAGATGATTTTTTATTGGTGGGGGAAGGTAGACGGGCACAGGTAGCTATGCAAGAGTTTGTGGGGATGTGTGAGGCTTTGGTGGTACCTTTGGCTAAGCATAAGTTGGAGGGCCCACCGAGGGCCTTGGAATTTTTGGGGCGTGATGGTAGATGCAGAACAGGGTTTGTTTTGGTTGCCTCAAGGTAAGATGGTTAGGCTGCGGAAAAGATCATTTGGGTGAAGTCTAGGCCTAAGGTTCGGGTGGAGGATGTTATGGAATTGTTGGGTTTGTTGAACTTCACGTGCAGGGCAGTGCATCCTGTGTGGACGTTTTGCTTGTCTGTGGCATTTTTGTTGAAAGGATGTAAGAGTAAGCAACACAGAGTATGGGTCAGTATGTTGGCATGAGAGGATTTAGATTTGTGGATGGAATTTTTACAACAGTTTAATGGGATATCATTTTGGCAGTTGGATTGGGTTACACAAGGAGAACTGCAGTTGTTTACTGATGCAGCTGGGGGGTCGGAATGGGTGCTTACTTTGCGGGTCAATGGTTTGCTATTCCATGACCGGAGCATTGGTCAGAGGAGTGGAAAAGGGATGTTGCCTTTTTGGAGGTGATGCCAATCTGGGTGGCTTTAGTAGTATGGCAGGATCATTTGAAGGGGAGGAGGGTGTTATTCCATTCAGATAATTATGCGGTTGTGAGAGTCCTACAGATAAAAATGGCTAAAGCACCTCACTTGTTATTTATTCTTAGGAAATTGGTGTTGCATAGCATGCTGATTAACTTTTCTTTTACAGGTTTACATGTATCAGGGGTTTCAAATGAGATAGCTGATAGTTTGTCTCGCTTCCAGTTCTGCAGTTTCTGTCAGGGGCCTCAGGAAGGGCTTTGCATCCATCAGTTGTCCCACCCAGCATTTGGCAGATTGGGCAATAGTGATTGGCAGGTTGGTGCAACAATCATGGGGGGCATCCATGAGACGAACATACGGTAGGGCACTGCTTAATTTTCACAAATATTTGTGGCAGTTATCTGATGAGGACTGCATGTGGTCTGAGAATTTACTGTTGCATTATCTAGCCATGTTGAAGTGGCAGGAAAGGGTGAGGGTGGACTTAGCAGACATTGCTGCGTATATTCGGTTGGTTGGATTAGAGGATTTCACTAGGTCATGGGTGGTAAATAGAGTGTTAAAAGGGTGGGCTAGAGTCGAAAGGAGCAGCATGAATAGGAGATGGACGGTTACAAAGGGTATTTTAAGGATGTTGTTAAAGGGTTTGGGTAAAGTGTGTGGTTGTTTGGATGAGTATGTATTGTGGTGTACAGTTAGTGTTTGGATGTATTGCGGGGCTTTTCATGTGCTGGAGTTATTGGGTTCGTTGGTATGGGAGGATGTGTTATTACCTAGGGTGGTACATATTAGCGCTTTGAAGACAGATAAGGAGGGGCTTGCACCACCCATTGTTTTGGAGGAGGTGGGGGTAGCTTAGAGATGTCCGGTAGTTTGGGGAAGAAAGTTGTGTGGGGCTCAGAACGGTAGAATTCAAGGGTTGTTGTTTTCAGCAGTAAGTGGTAAAGCATTGACAGGCGAGCAATTGAATGTGGTTATGAGAAGGGCACTTTGGAGTGTGGGTTTGCAAGGGGATAAGTTTTCTTCACATTCCTTTTGGATGGGTAGGGCATCCGATCTGGCTAAGGAAGGTAGGTCAGTGGAAGTAATCAAACGGGTGTGTCGGTGGACATCCAATGCCTTTTTGAATTATATTAAGTAGTTTGTAGAGGCTTTGTTTTAATTTTTTTTTCTCTCTTCTCTTAGATCAGAGACAGATCATCATTTTGGGCCATTCTTTCATATTCTGGGCTGCTAGGTGTGTGGAGGTTAGACCCAAAGACATGAATCTGGGTTTGGATCATTTTGGTTTTAAAATCATTTGGCATGGTGTTAAGAGTGCTAAGGTGGAGTCAAATATTGCAGGACTTTAATGGGTTGCAGGTTAAGTAGGGGTTGTCTCAGGTGTTAGTGATTCATTTAGGTGGCAATGACTTAGGCTGGGTATCAAAGAGGCAGCTGGTTTGTCAAGTTCATGAGGACATTTTAGCATTGCAGAGGATGTATTCGGGGATGGTTGTTATCTGGTCTGAGATTATTCCTCAGTTGGTATGGAAAGGGGCACGGAATTTTGCCGCTGTGGAGAAGGCTCGCAGATATGGCAATTTCAAGTTGGCAAAATATTTGGGAGAAATTGGGGTACATACGGTTCGGCATGTAGAGTTTGACAGTAAAGATCCAGTGTGGTATAGACTGGATGGAGTTCACCTTAACAATTTCGGTCTGGATTTATTTAATCTTAATTTGGGTTTGATGGTAGATGATCTTATGAAGAAAGGTATTGTTTAAGGGGTAACAGCCCTTTAAGGCTGGTGGGTGGAGAAGAGGGTCAGGCCTGACCCTCTTCTATTCCCCCTCTTCAGGATGGTGGATGGAAGATTGGCAGTTGTGAGGTATTAAGGTGAGTGGGGATCCTGCCTTGGTTGTTTATCCAAGGTGAGTGGGTACACTGCCTTTATCTTTAGTTATTTGTATATATGGGTGAGTGGGGACTCTGCCTGTATGTTGATTTGATTGATGTTTGATACAGTTTTGTTGTTGTTACATTAGCTAATTGTATTCAAGGGGTGAGTGTGAATGCTGCCCATATGTTTTTTATGTTTTAATAAAGTTATGTTATTAAGCAAATTTATCACAGTAAAGGTCGTCAAATGTCTGTGGGTGTTTGTGTATTTTATTAAGACAGGTGAAGTTTGGCACAGACAAATTTGTCATGGGACTGTTTAATGTGGGATGGGGGGATGCTTGGTGGTAGCTGTGCTAGGTTATCTAGGTGGCTGAGAAGGGTTAGGAAAGGGTTAAGTGAGTTGGGATTTGAAGGAAAGTGAGGTAATGTGAGGGGTGTGGCTTGAAGGGTTTTGAAAGGAAACAGAGTGAATAAGCACATTTTGGTGTGGTCTTGTTGCCCTCCCTGCCCGACTCGATTGATTTTGGTTTGAGGTTTGTTGGGTGGAGAAGAGGATCAGGCCTGACCCTCTTCTGTTCCCCCTCTACAGAATGGTGGATGGAAAATTGGTAGTTGTGCGGTATTAAGGTGAGCGGGGATGCTGTCTTTGTTGTTTATCCAAAGTAAGCAGGTACACTGCCTTTAACTTTAGTTATTTGTATATATGGGTGAGTGGGGATGCTGCCTGTATGTTGATTTGATGGATGTTTGATACAGTTTTGCTGTTGTTCCATTAGCCAGTTGTATTCAATGGGTGAGCGGGAACGCTGCCCATATGCTTTTATGTTTTAATAAAGTTATGTTATTAAGCAAATTTATCACAATAAAGGTCATCAAATGTCTGTGGGTGTTTGTGTATTTTATTAGGACTGTCACAAAAAACTAGCAGTAGAGTGAAGCATGTGCTATTTCTTATAAAGCATCCTTACAAGATTTAGAATATTCCTCTACAACAGCATTTATCACAGAGTAAAATAACATGCCACAGAATGGGCAGCTTTGTTTGACACCTTGATTAATTTTAATTTTATTTTCAAGGTGACCATTTATTAAAGGCCAAACCCAGGAATTTTTTTAATACTTCACAGAACATGCAAAAATTTAGTACCAGTATTATAAGATTTCAGTACATCCTTCAAACTTTTATTTGAAATCATATCAATCATTTCATGTAACACTGCTAACATTTCCCTACTCAGACTCCCCTTCACTCCAAAAAAGACTTGCATAAAATGTATCTAAGAAAATCCAACTTGGTCTAACTTGTGTTTTACAGAAAATGTTATGGCTTGTGTTTTTCTGTGTAATACTTCTCTATTTGATTATCTTCTTTGTGACCTTTCTTTTTAAATATAAATTTTATAACACTATCACACACATGCTCATTACTTATACCTGTATCCAACCATTCATCAAATACATTGAGGAAAATAAGTTTCTGTCTCTCAAACCTATTTTTATAGAACCCATAAGTAATATTATCTATACCAGGGGATACATCAGCAGAAAGTCATGCGAAACATAATCTAATTCTCACTAAGATATGTGGCCATCTAATATTTTATTGTCTTTTGCAGCTATGTGAGGAACATTGCATTGTGCTACAACAGTGTCATAGGAGGAAAACAAAGTTTGAACATAATTGTCAACTCTGTCTACATTATTTCAGATTAGGTCATGGCCATAACACCATCAGTATTAAGCAACCCTATCATTAATTCAGAATCTTTTTTTATCTTCTTATTAAACATGGGAGATATTTCTTGTTTAGAACCTTGAATGAAATATTAATACTTCGCTAAAAGAATAACTATTCTAGTAGCCGGTTTACTATTATTAGTGCAAACGACAATCTGTCGGCATGTATGCTGCTGAAAATCAGATTGTCGTTCACAAAATGTGAAGTGTATGGGATAGTCAAACACACTTATGCGAATGCAGTAGTGCATTTGTATATATGTGGTTGACAAACTGTATAAAGATTGCAGTACAGTGGGGATTGGAAATTCATCCATAACCCCACTGTAGTGCGATATTGGAGCTGGAATGTATTATTAGCAAGGGGTGTGGGGGGTGCAGCAACAGCTCCTATATGGATATCATGTGATGTTTTCAATGACAACGTCGACTCAAATGAGTCAATCATTTGGTAGACATTGTGATCTGGTCAAGATTCCAGTTTCAAAGGTTTACTTTGCCATTGCAAATGGAAATTATTTAGCCTTTCACAATGTTGATAGTAAACCCTAGTAGATATATGTGTTTCTAAATCTCTTATCGCTTTTTAAGCAACTATTAGCATGCTACAGATAGTAAATAGAGTGCAAATGATTAGTCCTCAAGCTTTCTGGATTACCTCTGTAATCTACAGACTGAAAGGAAAAGATTCATATTTCTTCTAAGCAGAGAAATACTTTTTTACTGAGAAGTAGTATTTTTTCTACAGAACAAAATACAGTTTTATGTTTTGCTTTACAAAGAGTCCACCATTATGACCAGTTTTCATTAAGTTAAAGTTACAACTTTTTCCCATAATAGCTGCACCATATCTTTTCATTCTATTGTTTTTCTACCCACACATTTAATTTTTTTAATATCTTTACCAACTGATAAATTGCTAACAGACGCAATAAACAATGGCATGTGATCAGTCATATTTACACAAATAAGAATAGAAGAAATTAAAGATGAAGAATCTGAATAAAATAATCAATCTCTGTGGATAATTTACCTCTATAAGTTAGCCCTATACAAGGTCCTAAAACAAGATTGTCAGAGTTTTATATCTCATGCAGTTAATCTACTTCCTCGTTTTTTTGACGGCTCTAACATGGCATTTCCAATCTCCTACAACAATAATGAAACAATTAACATTTAAAAATGTTGCAATATACAAAATGCATGTTTCCTAGATTTTTTTACTAGTAGGAATAAAAACAACCGTGTATCTAAAAATTCACACCCAGGATTGCCTATCTCAAAAATAATTTATCCTGGAATAGCATAATACATGTAACAAAGTGTACAGCATTCTCCCATATTTGTGAGTACCAGGTTCAATATTTTTGCACCTCTAATAAGTGTATGCACTGACTGGTCCAGGGTGTTTATAGTTGCAAAGTCCAAGAATCTCTGCAATAGCAAATTTGGGGTTATGTAGGATTCCCATTTTATAGAGGAATTATTAAAGATTCCTATACGTATGGTATTTGATTAAATGATGAATGTTTCCAACAGGTCTAAATATGAGCTATGGACTTCATGGGAAGTAGAGGGTGACTTATAGCTTGCTAAGATATGGTATGGGACTTTTTTATGGCCAGCCTGAAGGTTTGCTTGTTATTGATGTAGATTGAGGCACGTCCACCTTTAGTCCCTGTCTTTGCAACTGCAGGTCTGAATGTGTGGAAGGCTCTGAAATCTTGTACTGCTGGGGTACTATCTGCAGCTTTAATCCATGTCTCGATAGCTGCACTAATGTATACATTCTCCTAGATAAAGACAGCTTGGAGGGAATGTAGCTTCTTATTTAGGCTCCTGTCATTGAAATGCAATATCTTTAGATTTCCTTGGGAAGATTTTGCTATGTTGGAAGGTCTGTCAACTCATCATTGCCTTAAAAAACCTTTATGGGAGAGGATAATGTTTTAAAAAATATTCAAAAGCCTAGGGGGGATAGGTACAGACCATCCTTGGCAAAGCAATGTGGTTTGTTAATCATGTCCTCCCACACTAATAAAAATTGTATCTCACTAGAACAATGCCAAAAGCTAAACTAATTATTAAAGTCAGTCACCTACTGTTCATATAGTTTCATAGTTTCATAGTTTAGTACTAGGCTATCTGTGCTGAGGCATTTATAAGCCTAGCCATAGTGATGTGGCTTTCGCCACCCCATGTAATGGTACAAAAGTGTACAGAATAGATTTAGAATACTGTGTCTCTGTCTAGTAGTGACACAGTGAAGACCCCCTTACATAATAGAATTAGTTTACTGTGCAGTGACACAGAGATGACCCCTGGGGTAAACCTACGATCTCCCATCCACTCGTCAAGATTTCTCTTGAAGAGAGTCAGTGAGGGGCTCTGCCTTACATGAACTGGGATTCTGTTCCAGAGTATGGGAAGCCTCTGAGTTATGAATCTGTCCCTCCAGCATGTCCTATTCATATTTGTGCTGAGGTTTAAATCTTTAGCTCTCGTGGTTCTGATGGATTTGGATTTTTTGAGGTGGAGCATGTCCATCAATTCCTGATTGGACATGGCCTTGTATGTCAGGCACAGATCACCTCTGAGCAGGCGGTATGCTACTGAATAGAGCTGGAGTTTCTTTAGTCTGGCAGCATATGACATATGTTGGAGACCCTAGATCCTCTTGGTGAGGTACTTTTGGGGTCTCTCTAGTTATTGCAAGTGCCGGGTGTGGTGCATACCAAATGGGGCATTGTACTCAATCATGGGCCTGATAAGGGAGGAGTATAGGGGTACAATGTCCTCCTTTGATCTGGATGTGAATCCATTCATGATAAGGTGGGCAAGGTAGAAAGTCTTTCTAACCACTTTGGCAATGTGGGTTTCAAATGAGAGGTCACTATCGACTTGGGTCCCCAGGTCTCTGATTACTTTTTCCGTACTCAGTGGGTTACTGTCTATGTGATAATTTGTGGGTACTTTGTTTTTCCCAAAGGGGATGACTATACATTTTTTGGCATTTAGTTTAAGGCCATGACTCCGGCACCAGTTGTCCGTTTCAGTGAGGCCTTTCTGTAGGATGTATGTGTCAGCTGGTGTATCGACTATGGTGCCTAGTTTGCAGTCATCTGCAAACTTTGTCAGCCACAACCCTCCCATGTTTGCTTTCACATCTGAGAAATAAATGCCGAACAAGAGGGGTCCCAGGACAGAGCCCTGTGGGACACCACTTGTGACTGGCTTTGAGTCTGACATGGCTCCAGTGATTTTGACTTTATGGGTTCTATCCTTTAGCCAGTTTGCCACTCATCTTGTGACATATGGATTTACATTTAAGCTGTTGAGCTTGTCTATGATGCCAGAGTGGGGTATTGTGTCGAAAGCTTTAGCCAAGTCCAGGTAGGCTGTATGGACTGCTTTGCCCTCGTCAATGGCTCTAGTGACTGTTTCGAAAGTCAACCAGGTTCAAAAGGCAGGATCTGCCCTTTACAAAGCCGAACTGGGTGGGATCAAGTGTCTGTAAGTCCCCAATGTCTCTGTTTATGAGTTCCATAATGATTCTTTCCATAGCTTTGCAGACTAGGCTGGTTAAGCTTATGGGGCGGTAGTTACCAGGGTCTGTAGAGGTGCCTCCTTTGTGGAGTGGGACTACTGTTGCTGTACGCCAGTGTTCAGGTACATATCCTGTAGTAAGGCTAAGGTTAAATAGCATTTTTATGTGTGGGTTTAGCTCCTCTTGGAGTTCACGTAGCATGCAACCCGGGATACCGTCAGGTCCCATTGATGCTGTGTTTTTAGCTTTGCTGAGGGCGGTTCTCACCTGGACATCTGAGATGACAGGGAGGTTACATTCAGCTGGGATAAGTATTTCTTCTTTTGGGGGTGAGGGAGGGGAGAAATTTGCACTGAACCTGTCTGCCAGAATGTTGGCAATATCTGTGGGTTCAGTGTATTTTTTGTCATTGTGAACTAACTCTGAACATATCTGAGGGTTTCCGCCCAGGTTTCTAACATATCTGAAGAAGGCCTTGTGGTTATCTTTAGTGTCCATAGCGATTTTTCTCTCAAAGTTGGCCTTGGATGTTTTTATGAGAGAATGTAGCTTTCTACTAGTGCTGATCAGAGATGCCTTCTCTTTATGGGATTTTGCTCTGTTGTGCAGTAGCTTCCTTCTTTTGTTATACAATTTGTTTATGGCTGGGGTCCACCAGACAAGATGCCTGCCCTTGGTGGAGAGGGTCTTGGTTTTATTTGGGATTGCATGATCCATGCATTCTTGGAGATGTCCGTAGAAAGCATTTGTGAAGGATTCTGCATTGTGGGATGTGGTTTCCACTGGCCCAGTTGGCTTAAAGGATACCATCTCAGTTTTAAGAAGTGTAAAGTCGGCTTTTGAGAAGTTTTTCACTGTAGTCTTTTGTGTTGGGGGTGGAGGTGGAATATGTATATCCAGGGTGATTAGTTTGTGGTCAGATCTCACTAGTGAGGGGTATACTTCCAGTGTAGAGCACTTTGTCCCCATGTTTGTGATGATCAGGTCTAGTATATTATCTCCCCTTGTGGGAGAGGTGACTAGCTGTTCCACTGCATTTGAATTTATGAATTCCAGGAACCTTTGGGCTAGGGTGTTTAGGCTAGAATAATGCACCCAGTCTATGTTAGGGTAGTTGAAGTCTCCCAATATGATGGTGTTTGGTGAGACATTCATATCCTCCAATGTCTTCAGGAAGGCTGAATGGGGTTCCTGAGATTGGGAGGGTGGTCTGTAATATGCTACCAGTTGTATAGCAGTTTTGCCTACGGTTAGTTGCACCTGGATGGTCTCTGATGCTTCATGTGTTGCCACTAACCTGGAGGTGTGGGTGTCCTTGATGAATATGGACACTCCCCCTCCCTTTTTGGATTGGCCCGAGTTTTGGTGCCGAAAAGCATGATACGAGGTATAGCCTGGTAGTGCTGGGGTGCTCTCAGGAGCCTTGAACCAGGTTTCAGTTGCTGCACAGAGATCAATGTTCTCCATACTGAGGAGTGCTTCGAGAGCCTGCATTTTGAGATTTAGACTTCTGGCGTTGAGCAGCATTACCCTTAATTTTTTTCCATTTTTGTTTTCTAAGGAGGTGGGTTTGTCTTTTGAGCCTTGCCTAAAAAAGGCACTATGGGGGAGGCAAGAGCCTTAGCCAATATCCGGAAGCCCAGTGGTGACAGATGCAAGCCGTCCCTTGCGAAGCAGCGTGGCTTGTCCAGCATGTCATCCCAAGCAGACAGACATTGGATCCCCCTAGAATGACACCAGTATTTGAGCCAATTATTAAAGCTGATCATCTTGTCTTTGTATTGTGGCATCATTCTTGGTGAGGGCAAGATGCTGCTCAGGGTCAGGGTCATACCAGCCTGGGCTACATAATCAGAGAGCTCCTCTATGTCTCTTTTCATGTAGTCCAGGGAGGTACGTCTCAGGTCATTCACGCCGGCATGGACAATGACGGAGTCATATTTGTACTTGCTTTGGAGTGACCTGAGTGCGTGTGTTATGTGGCGGATCCTAGCTCCCGATAGGCAGCTCACCATTACCCTCTCCTTGTTCAGCCTGGTAAGCGGAACGTCAGTGTGTCTGACTATAGAGTCACCTATTACTAGTGTATCAGGCATGGTGTTTGGCCTTAAGGGCTGTGATTATTTGACACACTGATTTATTGAAGTATGTGTTGCATGTGTTATGTTTTGAGGTGGTGGATTTTTGGGTGTCTGCTTTGGGAGCCTCTGTTGTTTTGGTAAGTTTTTTGTTAGAGCCTCCGAGTATATCTTTGTGTTATTATGTGTTTGGTTTGCAGTTGTGGTAGGTCTACGTGGAACTGGGTTTGGTGTGTGTGTGGTCACCTTCTCCTCCTGTCTGGTCTTGCCAGTCCTGAGTTGAGAGAGTTCAGCCTCCAGTTTGGCTATATAGTTGCATCTCTCACATGTATTTGTGTTTGTTGGGAGGAGGAGAGGGTTGTCTGTGTACATGAGACAATTGTAGCATTGTCTCAAGATTCCCAGATTAACCAGCTGAACCGGAGAGGATGCTAGTAATCTACCACTCGACATACTAGAATATTATAAGGGAGTGCTGTGCCTTTAAGGGAAGTGGGTACTCACAGGGAAGGTAGGTGGATGTAGTGTTTACTTTAGTTAGCGAGTGCTTACTTAGAAGAGAGGTTTTGAGAACAAGTGCTAGGCTTATAATAAAGCGATTAGACTGATTATTATAAGAGTAGAGCTTTCTTAAGGGAAAATTTGAAGAACAGACTTGGCGGAGCCAGAAAAAGTTTAACCTTGTTTAACCGGCGCTATGCGCAAATCAAAAGCCGTGCAAACACGGATTTTAAACAGGGAACTTCAAAAGAGCTAGAAATGGTCCAAAACAACCAATTACTACAAGCTCTTGTGCTGAGGTCACTCCTTCAAGGACAGATAGGCTGCTCAAGGCTCCACACTCCCACTGGTGAGCAAAGAAACTTCCTTCTATCCAAGTAAGGCAATGGACAACACAGGAACTACACCACAGCCCAGAATACAGCAAAGCCTGTATACTGGTCTAAACTAGTCGAGGAGAGGCGGGAAAACAAGGATTTTTTTTTGTTTTTTTTTTGTTTTTGAGATAGAAAGCACACAGAAATGCAGGAAACAGTAATAAATCAGTTAAACAGGCTAGCATACTTTAGTGGGCAGCCTCAACAGTTAAATTTAACAAGCAAACAACTTTCGACCAATTTTCGATTAAATGAAACTTTAAGTGCAGATAATATATAATGCAACAAACAGTTAAATAACAGTTTAAGCTTGTTCAAAGTAAACAAGAGAAGGTATTTCAGGTAAAAAACAGCAAAAAATACTTAAATCAGGAAAGTAGTCACTTTTCTCAGTTCTCTGCTGCTAGGACCACTCTGCAGGACCATGAGGAGCTGTTGCTGAGTAGTATTATGGCATAATCCTTGGTAAAGGTAGAATACTGCCCAGTGGTGGGCACATACGAGCCTGGGACACATAGATCCTTAATGTCTCTCTTTTTATAGTCTAGGGAGGTACTTCTCAGGTCAACAACACCTACATGGACTATGGCTGAATCATACTGATACCTGTGGTGCAATGACTTAAATGCATGTGTAACTTGGTGGATCCTAACCTGATAGACAACTTACCATTATTCTCTCCTTGTTCAGCCTAGTAAGTGGGGTATCAGTATGCTGCACAATGGGTTGCCAATGAGAAGAGTCCTGCAGTAGTATATTGGTTTGCCTTGTGGACTTGGTAGTTGATACTCCACTGGGAGCAACTGTATAAGCAGTGTTAAGTACTGTTTCTTTCAAGTGCTTTTGAGTTTGTTGAGGTCAATTTTTTTAGGTGTAATGTCTGGGAGGTCTTTGGGGGTTTTGGAAGATTGTAGTTAAGTGCCTTAGCATAACAGGTCTATGTGCAGGGTGTGTACTATATGTGGTGGGTGTAGCATGTGTATCTCTGACAACCAGATTGCTGTTATGAATGTTTGCATGCTACAGCTTTGTCTCCAGACACATTTTGTATATACATCTCTCACTACTGTATTTGTTTCTTGGAGAATTAAATGAGAGTCTTTGAACATTACACAGTTGTTACATTGTCTCAGTATACGGATTTCCACCAAACTGGTTAGTTTTAGAGGTGGTGTTATAGGGAAAATTCACTTTCTAACTATCCGTGTCTATACAGGGGTCTACTAACTACCAATGCATGATGAGCCATGGTGCACAAACGTGCCAGATTTATATAGCACATAAAACACAGGAAACTGGCTTTTAAACCCTTGGCTAATAAAATGACTATACTTAGCTTTCTTATGTGTTTCTAAATTCAAATAGACCAGGCCCCTACGTACTGCCACTAGATGGAATATCCTTGCTTTATTAATGTAAAAACAGAAAATAGGTTTGCTTGAAAGAGTAATACTAGCACAAAACAATGTAAACAAACTAATTTCAAGTATTAGGGACCTTTAAAACTATTTAAAGTTCAAAATCAACAACTAAATCAAAAATAAAGCAGTAGTACTCCAAAACAGTTAACTGAAGTGCAAAACAAAACATGAATCTTTCATTGATGGCTTAGGATTACATTGCCATCTAAGTCTGCATGTATACTAAATAGTTCAATCAGTTTTACAAATCTGATGTATGTACTGCCATGGTCATCTGTGTTGAATGCTTGTTTGCTGAATACAAAACTTCCAAAAAGACTTCGACATAGCCAATATAAAATATCTGTAACCCAACAAAAAAATCATTCAGAACGCACACGTTCATAAAGAACACTGACTTACTAATTGTTTCAGTGGTGCAACAGGTAGAAAATTTGCTTTTGGTGCAGAAGGGTATGGGTTCTATTCCAACAGCAGGTATATGGATTGCTAATATTGCAATACAGCAGAAGATGGGTGCTGCATTCCTGAGTGTATTGTCCTTTGAATGAGATGTTAAACCAAGGTTCCATCTACTTGAGTGGGTGGTGAGTCAGGCTGATGTAAAAGATCCGACAGCACCTATCAAAAAAAATTAGGGGTAGTTCTCTGATGCATCAGGCAAATTTCCCCCAGTAGTATAAATATAACCTTGTGTCTCTCCTGAAAAGAGTCCACTAGGCTAGAGGGACTACCATAAATAAATGACGTATGCTGCAATACAAAGTGAGTTATGTACTGTGCTTTTTCATTTTCATTATACTTAAGGTAGTACAAAGTGAAAGAAAAATTAGATAAGAGAGCAAGTCCTGATTCATTAATGAATCATATAAATGCATGCATGATAATGGTGCAATATATTAGTTTGCATTTAGAGTTATTGAGAAAGTGATTGTAAGCTGTATAAACAAGGATGTTACATCCATGTCAGGTTACAAGGAATATTATTGAATATGGCAACTTCAGGCTGACAAACATCCATGACTGGAAAGTACTGTCAGCATTAAACCAACTCAAAGATTTGAACAAGTGGATATAAAATGACTAACATGCCATTTTAAATATTAATTATGCAACATGCTTTATTTGCTCATCAATTGTATCTGATCACTATGCAAATGCTTGGGTAGTCTTTAACTATTTTTTAGCATCTGGTGAAGTGTTATTTCTGGTGTAAAAGCTTGTGTATTTTAACATTTATACAACTTTTTAATACATTTTAAATATTTTTCAATGATTCTTGTTCCAATTTGTGTTTTTTGCCTACACTGAGAGGTACTTATATAAAAGTGAAGAAATATCAGTAAAAAAGAGGCTGCAAGCTGCAGGAGAGTTACTATAAGAATATAACAAATAATGGACTAAGAAATGAAATTATATGGTACCAAAGTGGCTGTAAGTTCACTCTGGTCTAAATGTAATTGGGTGTGGAGCACACTGCTATTCACACCAAATAATTCAGAACATTGTAGCAATATGGTGGTGTTACCTTGGGGAGTGGAGTAACAGATTTTTTCACATAAGACTTTCAGCATGCCTACACAGTACAGTGGTAGAACACTGGACTCCAGAAAACAACTACCTGAGTTTTAGGCCCAAGGGCCCAAATTATTGGGGTGGCACAGTGGCACAATGGATAGTGTTGTAGCCTCACAGCAGGAGGTCCCCAGTTTCAATTCTCATCAGGGGTTCCCTCTGTGCAGAGTCTGCATGCCCTTCCTATGTTCTCATGAGTTTCCTCCCACATTCTCAAGACATGTGGACTGGACGCTCTAAATTGGCCATAGGTGTCAGTGCACATGTGAGTGTGTATATGGAAGAACTACTGCAGCAGGGCTGACCACCTGGCAGTGTAAACCCTGGATTTAGAGGATTGTCACTGGTGATGTGATACCCTGACCCCATGTGCAGAAAAGGGGTTGTGGATGGATGGACTTTTAAAGGCAGTGCTTTGCATTGTACTTTACTAGTGTGCACCACATGCATTATCTGCATGATTCAAGAATATTCTAGCATACACAGCATTCAGTCTGTATGCACGAAGACCAGCTGGTTTTAATGCCTCATTCTTAGAAGAGGATATGAGGCTGACTCCATGGGACTGTTAGTAGAAGGACATCAAAAGGCCTGCTTTGCTACTGTTCCTTCCCAGGATAAACTGATGGTACTGCCAAAAATTCTGATTACAGGAATATCATAATGCAGTCTGTGCTTTGGTTACTTATATAGGAGCATTCCAAAGTCAGGCAAAAATGAGTTTCACCTGTGCCGTGATCTATCAGTTTTCTCCCTTGCATTGGTAGTTATTGTGATTAGATAGTTGTGATTTTGTATGCAACTGCATCTGCATTTCAAGCTAGACAGGGTTATTAGACATAAAGCTCTGTATGTATGTAAGTATGTCTGTGAACTATGTATAATTTCATTTTATGCTTTCAGCAGTCATTTATATTGTAGCACCATACCTGCAGAATTTACATTGCATTGAAATGTATCAGCAGTCTGAATCTGAAATGGCTGTGTTCTTGAACTACTTGTCTGGTGTGCACTTTTCCCCAGGACACTAGCCCTAAGCACATAGAATGCTCATGAACCTGGGCTAAGTATGTAGTATCCTGAGGAAAGATAAAAGTAGTGTCATCATATCTGCAGTTTTACATGTTAGCTTTCCTTTCTGAAATCACTAGAATTATTTCGCATTGATAAGTTCAGCCCAGCAGGGTTAGCCAATATGGAGGGCTGTTAAAATTCAGCAATGGATATCACAGCAGGAAGTGGCCCAAACTATAGATCCTGAAAAAAGCAGCTACCAGCTGCAGCGTTAATGAGTATTGGGTAATCATAATGACTAATAAACACAAATCTGTGTCAGTCTCTGGAAAAAGACCATAGTGCCTGCAGTCAGCATTATCTGAATAAGCTGAACATACTATAACCAATTTCACAAAGACATGGTTTATTTTAACAGAATAATATCATGACATTTTCAAACAGAAGCTCAGCAATTAGCTTTCTACAACTGACAAATGTAGTTTGGTCATAGTTAAGAATCCTGACATGTTGTAGACATTTGGAAAAGATGGTCTCACATTTTTAACCAATTTTATGAAAGAAAGTTCCTTTCTTAGAGACCAAAGAAACTGAATATGGCTGGATTATGATAATTGCCTTTTGCCTGTTGCTTAAAACAGAACTTAGAAAACATGGGTATTAAAATAAGACTAGCTCTAGCCTTTTGGGAATAGCATATACTTTTTTCAGTAGATTAATTTTTATAGGAGTCAAATGAATGGAAAATGTTTTTTTTTTCTTTTACTGGAAGTTTTATGGCTATAAAAACAGAATTTGTGGTTTTAACAGTCGAGGTTTGATGCAAAAGGCTATGGAACCTTTTATGTAACCTGACGGCTTGAATAATTATCTAAATATTTTGCTTTCCACACATTTCAAGCCTTAGTATCAGGAAAGCTGTGTGTCCACCCAATATCCTAAAAAAACCTGCTGTACTCTTATTGGGAGTCTGTTGTCTTAAGTGCCCAGGGGCAATCAGCAATTATGGCTCATACACTGGCTTTAGTTGCAGAGCACGAAAAAACGAAAACAGGACCTGGTAAGCATGTAGAAGGAGGAGAAGAAAGAAGTAAAATAAACTCCGACTATGTACCTAGGAACATGAATGATTCGTCTAGTAACCTTGCCGTTAATTCTCCTGCTTATCTTTATCTGCTGCTATGCTAGTTCTGTTTCTGTTTCCTTATCCAATAATGCATAACATTTCAAAATGGTTTCATATCCTCTAAACTGTGAGCAATTTCTGAACAGCTAAAAATTATTTGAACGTGTACAAACACACACACACACACACACACACACACACACACACACACACACACACACACACACACACACACACACAGACAAACACACACACACACACACAAAGATATGATGCATGCTCAGGTGGTTCAACTGCCTGAACCATGTCATAAGGAAATGGAAACTAGAGTGACCACAAAGAGCTGATATAGATTTTTGGGAGATTGAAGAAAAAGATAGAATAAGAAATTGCCCATTTCTCATTGTATGATCTTGGAATCACTAAATTTAAGTAGCAGGGCGTTTGTGAGGCTTAGAACCTCACACCCCAAAAAATGGGATGTGCTAAGGGCAAGCCTCATTGCAAAAACACTTGTAGACAGCTTTTGTGGAGGTAAATGTTGTGTTTTGTTGGATTATGTTTCAAACACTTGTGGTTTATTACTTTGTATCCAAACAGTGACACACATATTTTGGTTCTAAAAGCAATTATATTTTACATAACTTAAAGAAAACAGGATAATTTATCCAAAACAAAGCATCACTTATGGTCTAAATGGAAAACATTTAAACAGTAGCTGTAAAGACTCAGGTGGCAGGTAAAAAGTAAAGTGAATACAAAGTCGTTGTTTTTTGCTCACTCCAAGCAATAGGACAGCAGATCTTTCACTGGTAAATAATCACAAATAAAAAGTCTATTCTGCGGAGCTGATGCTTCCAGTTCTCTCTTCTCACTTCAAGAATCATCTGGATCTGATTGACATCTGATTCAGGCTATCTAAATTCTGTTTTGCATGCATCTTTTATAGACACCTTTCTTAATTTGCAGTAATTCTCCCTTAAAGTAAATTCTATCCCTCATACACAAATCATAGAGAGAAACTCAACATCATGCAGTAGAGTAAATGCTGTTGCTGGTGTGAACTGCCACAATACATTATATCTGACCCCAGTTTCAGCATCACATGATGGACTCTATACCCTGGATTGACCCTACACATTTTGTTGACTTGCATCAGTCCAGTTCTGAACTTTAAACTTAAAATGCTGTAAGGACAATGCCCATCTGTAGAGTTTAACATCATTATTATTTGATGGTGCAGCCAATGCAAGACAGCATGGTCAGTGACAAGGGTGATTTCCCTTCCTAACAACTAATATTGTTAGGGACAGCAAGACCAACTTATGTCAATTTCCTACTCAAACAGCACTCTGGATGCTCTTCATTGCCCTACTTTTGAGATAAAATAGCATCTAGGCCTACAGTGGACACATAGGTGTAAACTATGAAGTGATTAGTAAAGTTAGAGTATACCAGCATTCATCCCAAGCACATTGTGTTATTTAACTGCTGGAAGGCCACCTTTCCTCCATGATCCATTAATCCTTGTGAGCACTCTTTCCTCAATAAGGCTGGTGAGAAGTTATGTAATGGTAACAAAATGTAGCAGCAACTGTCCATAATACCCAGGCAAGTCTAAAAATGCTCTGACTTCCTTTGTGGTTTGACATATAGACCAATCTCTTATTGCATCAATGTTTTGTTAGGAGGGAGTGATAATCTTCTCTACAATGTAACCTAGATACCTCGCTTAGGTTATGCCAGTTTTGCTCTTAGGACAGTAACTATAAGCTCTGCCTGCTTAAGTGAGTTCAAGGCAGCTTGTACTTTTAGTAGGCATGAGTCCCAGTCTATCTAAAAGATGACCACATCATCTCAATAGGTAGTGGTTTAAGGATAATGAGGTTTAAGAACCATGGCCATCAATCAGTGACTGTATCTGGGACACCAAGAAGGCTAAAATGGGAGGACTGCAAATTGGAACAGAGCTGCAGCAGTTGAAATGACAGCTTCACCATAACCTAATCAGAGTAGTCTGCTATTAGCCTTTCATTAAGTCCAGCCTTTACAAGCCAGTCTCATGATTTATTTTCTCTAATCATAGGATTACTATTACATTTAAAATGGTGTTAAGTTTAATGAAGTCATTACAGAATGGAATGGTTCCATCTTATTTAGTAACCAAGTCTATACAGCTATTCTATTCACTGTTGACTTCTTCAATCACCATTAGCTAGAACATTCTTTGTATCTCTTCTTGGACTCTTTTAATCCAAAATTCAGGGATCTTAGAGTTTATGTTTTAATCTGCTCCTCTGTGTTGGTTTCTCTGCCATATTTGATTAAGTTAGTTTAATCAGTGCTTTTGTTCCTGGAGTTTTGGTAATGTATCATCGACTGTAACTTGTGGTATATACAGTTTTTTCTGCTTACTGACTTCTCTGACTTCATCTGCTACACTTACCACAGCTGTTAAAACTCTCTCTTTGAACTCAACATTTACATACTATATTTGTTTGGGACATTGTCTTCCTACCTGTGTAACTTTGGTTCTCTTGTTCTCTAATTTCTCTGTGACCTTAAAGGCTCCCTGCCACTTGATTATGAACTTGTTCTTAGCAGAGGATCCCAGAGTAACATTTAGTCAGCAGCCTGAAACTCACAATTCTTAGCATTTATTTTGTAAATCCATTGTTGGATGGCTTGGGCTCTTTCTAGAATACAGGGAGGCGGTCATGTTCTGTGCACTGATAACAACTAGTTTGCTTTCCACATGCAAATTACAAAACCCAATGACCACAAACCATGCTATGGTCAACAAAAGCAAAGGTGGCCAAAACAGGGCAGAAATAGTGTGATTTCCTTGATATATAACAAAGAAGCTCACCCTAGATCACAGCCAGAGGGAACAGAAGAATTGGCTAGCTAGCTTTAGGGAGTATCATGATGGTGCTGTCCTGATGTCAGGCAGGGCATACCTAATAGCAGTTGACTTTTGTCATATAATAGCCTAATCCTGCACCATTTACATAAGCAAAACATATTACCATAGTGACCACTTTGCTAGTGGTCACTATGGTAATGTGTTTCACTTATGTAAAATAGTACACATCTCTTTGCTAATGTGCAAAAACCTCTGTAGTGTGTTCTCTCTCTCTCCCTCTGTATATATATATATATATATATATATATATATGTATGATATTTTGTAGTAATGTAGCAGTTGGTCACAATACTTCCTGTCCTCTTCAATGACATTCCTTAAATTAGATTTTAAAGTCCATGCTCTGTTAGGCCATCAGTCTGTGTGGGATAAACAGAATTACTGAGCGGTTTTATTTTAAGCTATCAGCATGAATTGTATATTCTTTAAATATAAACATTGTCCCTTTGACTAGTATGCATCTTCTTTGGTATCCCAACCATGGTAAACAGTGGAACTAGCTCCCTCATTATAGCTTTAGTGCCAGTCTTTTGAAGTGGGATTGCTTCTGTATATTTAGCAGCATAGCCACCATATGCTACAGGCCATTAATAAATCTCATTAAAAAGATGCATCCCTGTACAGGCCCAAGCAGTATTTGAAAGGCACTGCAAGGACTAGCTTAGTATTCACCTTTTTCTAACACTACTATAGGATTTCCCTATTCTAATAAACATCTACAGTGCTTAAAATCTAAACTGGTCTCTTACTACTCTAAAGTAGCTAAATTCACAACCAGCCCTTTTTACAAAGTATATCATTGCCTAGAATTAAAACATCTAAACTGGTTAAAACTCCGAAAACAACTTACTTATTTCCTCACAACACATCACTGTTCACAACTTCATTCACTTTCCACAGAAATGTCCATCACTGTCCTACACTGATCATTTACTATTGACCTGTAACCTAGTAACTAACTCATAATAACTAAGAATAAATCATACTACACTGCAGATAATTTCTTCTACTCCCACAATGAGTCAAACTATGGAAAAACACACTTACTCATATTAAACAGATAAAACTAATAAACAGTTTCTAAACCTCACTCAAACAGCATTAAGCCAATTCTAGCTCTACTCATTCTGTTCACCAGGCTAGTCTTTCCCAATCCTTTCCACTGCATGAATTCAAATTTATTATCCTTCCAATAGTGTCTTTCTGCTTCCACCTAAACAACTATTATATGCATCCCAATACTTTTTAACAACCATTTCCATTTTAGGTCTTTCTCCTCCCAGCAACCAAAACATTACCAACATTCTTTCCTCTGCTCTGTGTTCATCCTCTGTCTCTCTCTCTCTCTTCCTCATCTACCTGACATCCTTAGTATTAACTATAACTCTTATAATCTCTCAACATAGCAATTTTTAACTTTGTAAATATATTATTACTTTATGTTACATAATTATATAATTGTCACTGAATATATTTTTATAAAATGTTGTCATTGAACATATTTTTAAACTGTACAGTAAAAATGTTACTAATAATGTATTCCTGGGCCTTTGCTGAAAATGGGCACATTCAGATTTTCTTGGTCAACAAAAACAAATAAATAAATAAATAGGGTAGGATAACTCTACCTTGTTATACATTACTAGACTTAATTAGTGGTCTAATGATATACATGGAGATCTGTTCAAAAGACACCTCTATTATAGGCTTGGGTATAAGAGGACTTTTTTCATAGGGTATCAGGCTGTTTAATGACACTTGGAGCATACTGCATATACATTTTCCATTTCTTCTATTACAACTAGACAATGAAATCTGGCTAAGACCCTGGCCTTTACATTGTCCATACATATGGACCCCCAGTATATGACTATGTTCCAGTTTCATGACTAAACTCCTGATGAATCTGGGTACCACCAACTGATGCACTTTTTCCTATTTTTTTAGTGAACACAAATCATTATGTAGTTCAAAGTAGGGGAGATTATGGTAGGATCTTTTCCCACAATCCAGATTATGTTCTCTCTGGCTCTGGTCATTTATCTTCCCACTGGAACTTTTTAAAGTTTAACTGAATCATTTGAAGATCAGATAGAAAGGAAGCCTCTTTGCAAGTAGTTTTTTGGTGAGATAGGTAGTCCTCATATTCCTTGCTAACACAACAACAGGGGGTTCTTTATTCCACTGTTTGCCTTGCAAGGGTAGTTTGCCTTAATACTAGTATTATCAGTTATTATTTTCTCTTTAGAATTCTCACTAGATCTTCTGTCTGTAACTCAGCACTTCCTGTCTTGGTTTTACAACACGTGTTGCCTCTTCCCTGTTTTTTCCTTTCTCCTGAAGTTTCTCTTTGTTCGAGTTCCTTATCGGGCTCTTTAAGAGCAGGAAAGATGCTGGTGGAAATGTCTTTTTTAAAGCTGTTGCTTGTTGTTATAGCCTATCTCAAATTTAGGTTTGTTCTTATAACAGCTCCCTAATCTCTGGAGTTTTTTTAGGGCCTTCCTTTCATTGCATATTTGTCCATATCCTAGTTCCCCCAGGCAAATACAGTATATTTCCTAGATTTGTTGTGAAATCAAAAATATTAGTGCTTACAATTATAGGCAGTTCTTTATCTTTTTCATTCATGGGATGTCAAAAAGGTGGTTATAAGCTGTTTGTCCTAAGAGCCCATTCTTTCAGTTTAGGGTATGGTTCACTAAAAGCAGTAGCCCTTTCCCACACTTTCCATAACTCTGTAAATTAAAGAAATTCTTCCCAATTATCATGGCATGAGTTAGGTATTGTACCACTGCTACAGGCTGTTGTACCTTTCAAAACTTAGTTTGGCTCTCTACCTAGTCTCTCTTTTTTTCTTTTGTCCCACAAAGCAACTTCAATAGTCTTTTTAATCAGTGTACTGTCTAAAAACTTACTTTTCTTTTATAAGAGTGACCATACTTCTAAAGGTCAGTTATCCTCACAGCTTACTCTTATCCACTAACAGTTACTTTGGTAGATGTAATATAATAAAATGCAATTAAATCTACTCTATCATCAGTCTTATCAAATCCATATGTTATACATCATTCACACATTTCTCATCATGTTTAACCTTCATATCAAAATGAGTCTGTCTCTGTAGCAGAGAGGATGTAGCAGTTGCTGTGACCCAATAGAATGAGGTATGATTACTGGCCTTACTATGTCTTAGGCAATTCACATCCTATATCCTAGCTCAAACAAACAATTTTCTTAGTTATAACCAATTGCCCCCCCCCCCCCAACATTTCTAACAAAATGTTCTGTAGGGAATTTTTAAAATCTGCCAACTTATTACATTCTGAATTCTGCCTGGGATAAAATAATACTTTTAGAAACACTTTCATGCTAAAGTCATAAGCCTTCTGGACTTTGTTGCTTATTTAGGGGCCATACTGATGACCTACCTTCTACAAGGTCATTTTTGAGTAACTTGATTGAAGTTTTTGACTGAGTCAGTTTGGCATTGGATCTGGGACATTCAACAGGGGGCAGAGGCATATTTTTTGATTTTATCAAAGCTTTTGATACCTTATTGCATTACTTTATATATGGAACCAGCTATGAGTATGCCCTCAATGTATTAAAATACAAGGCATCTAGCCCAGTTACTTACCTACATTTTTTAGGTATTGCCAACACATTCAATATCTTAATGTATTGCCTTATACAGAAGAAATATTAATATTTTATTTCAATCTATTTAAAATGAATAGGATTGACAACTGATCAAGAGGATGTCCTCAATGTGTTACAGTATTACATTACAATGGATCAAGTCTAGTTAATTACTTATCTCCAAGAAGGTTTCACAATCCTCAAGTTTTGGGCCCTTTCTTATTTAACTTAGTTTTTGCAATGACCCCGGTATATAACTGGGTTAATGAATGTGCAGGTGACTGCAAGACAAGATTTATGGTAGTATCTAGACAATGGGTTGAATGATATTAGTGACTGTTTTCCTGAAATAACAGATTGTGATAAAAAGGTTGGACTCCAGTTTAAAATGTGAGATAATGTACATCCCATACAATAGGGTTATATATTTAAGGCAGCAACTGATTGTAAAAATCTAGGTATCACAATTTCAAACAAATTAATGTTTGATAAGCATTTAAATTTAATAGAGTGTGAGGCCATAAGATATATGGGGCATATATTAAAATCTGTCTCAATAAGATATGAAATCCCTATGGTTAATAAGTGTTTTACATAATTGTGGCCATTACTGGAAAATAATAACCACTCAATATTTACTCAGAATGCCACCATGAGAAATTATAATCAGTATAAAGGAGATTCACTAAACACATTCTTGCAATAATATATTTAAGTTACTGTGATAGATTTTTCAAATTAAATTTGTTTTTTTCTCCAATTTAGATATTTTATGAGGATGAGGATTTTTGGCTTATGTGGCATTTAATGATACAATCTTTCTGGATACATTAAATCTGGAAGTTCACTCTAGACCCTTAATACATAACTATAAAACAATAAACATTAATGTTTCCAAGAAAAAATATCCTATAGAAGAAATGTCATTACACAAACTTTTACAATACTTTGGAATCAACTGTAGTGTAGATTAAAGGATTTGGGCACCATATCTCAGGTTAAGAAAGAATTGTACTGATCAGAGAAGGATATATTACAGTGTTTTTCAATGGCCTTATTACTAAAAATATTGGAATTACAAATTATAAACTTCCACTTTTCCTTTGTAAATTGCCTTTCCAGTGAATCTTCCCAACCATTTCTGATCTCTTCCGATTGATTGCTAAATTTTTTAAATATGTTATACATCATATTAATTATCCCTTTTTAACAGCAGCTTCTGTTCTAGACTCATTGAGTTCAATACTGTTGGAGTAACAGGAAAAAAATGTCATGTATAGACAGACATGTAGCTTGTCAGTCCATGATTTACCTTTGTGCCCAGTAGAATTTCCAGATATTTATAGCACTTTTGTGACATGGACAAACAGGGCAGGAGCAAGCAGCCAAAAGTGACACACCTGCCCTGGGGTGGGGGTGGGGGGGGTTGACTCAACTGCAGGTCTAGTGCACAACTGTGGTTGAATATCACAGAAGATAGCAATGTAGTGATAATGTGCATGTGTATCTGTGAGAGAGAAAGAGAGAGAGAGAGAGAAAGGGACAATAAGCCATAATTGTTGACTCATATACACATCAGATTATTATGTGGAGAATGGAGACATGTTTGTAATGGGTTTTGATAAATGGTAAAGTAATATCATATCATAGCTACTGTCTAAAAACATGAATGGGCAAATGACAGTGGATGAATGGATAGCCGTCAGGCTTTAGGTGAACAACAATACTAAAAAAGTTTCAACACAAAATAAAATAAGACAAAAGACAAAGACACCTAAGATGAGTCAGGGAAAGGTGAAGGGCTAAACTGGGTCCATTCATATTGTGTGAAATAGCATTATGTGTTTTAGTATTACTGGATGGAGACAGCTGAAGAGAATGCAAAGGGGTCTAAACTTAGAAAATGAGATATTTTAGCAAGCAAAGATTAATCTGATTTGGCAGTTGAAAGTAGACATGGTGGGGGGATCATGGTCTAGATCATAGTGTTTGGAACTGGAAGAGAAAAAGAGATATTAGGCTAGAGATCAGAAATGGAACAACCAAGAAAGAGATACAGAGGGGAAGAACAAAGCCAGTGTGTGCTAAAGAAGAACAGATCAAGAATGCGGTAAAGAGTAAGAGAAGAGCTGAACAGGCCAGGAGGCAGCAAAGTGCCAGATGCCAAAGAAAAGGGAGAGGGCAATAAATGTATAACAAATGGGAATTAAGATGATGAAGGAAGTAAAAAGAACAGAAGGAGAAACAGAAGGTGGTGGGCGCAGTGCAGAAAGAAAGAGAAAGGGGACCTTGAAGAATGGATGCAAAGTTAAACCAGAGTGGTAGATAAGTCATCAGATATCTTGTGCAATCCCCACAATGGTGCTTCCTTAACCCAAAGCTGAGAACAAGAAAAGGAAGAAGAAGAAGAAGAAGAAGAAGAAGAAGAAGAAGAAGAAGAAGAAGAAGAAGAAGAAGAAGAAGAACAACAACAACAACAACAACAACAACAACAACAACAAAATTAGGTCTTCTGAAGCTGAAGACCAGAATAGCAGTACTGTCATTCATTCATTTAAGAAGATGAAGGTGATACTGGTAATATCACATCTTCTTAAATGAATGCATTTTGTACTTTAATGTGTTAGTGACTGTAAGAGCACAAACTCACTTTTAAAATTAATAACAAAATAACATACTAAATGCATTCATGTAAGATGCTGCTATATTGACCATTGCTTTTTAAATGAATGTTGGTACTGTGCTTAGTCATGATCAGTAACTACAGATCAAATCCCCTTAGAATTTGCACCCAGGCAGCCAACACCTTTTCCCCATCAACATTCAGGCAGCTTAGAGAAGAATAGCTTATCTAAAAGAAGACAGAGCTTCTAACTAAAAGGCTGGAGGAATACCTTAACATAATTGGGTTGAAGAGTTTGTATTAACATCCTAGGAAGAGCTACAGCAAGGATGGAAGATAAGAAGGAAAGGGATGAGTTTTGCTCTTTGATTACTTGATCACAAGAAATCTCAGTTGACCTTTTGGTGAGGAAGCAAACCATTAACACTTTGTCTGAGGACATGAGAATCTGGTTGGTAGACCAGAAGTGTAACTCTGCAGATGAACTGGGGAGAAAAGGGGTTCTCTACATGGCAAGCAGGGTGCCACTACACAAGAAGGTGATACACCGTACTGCATATGGATATAAGGGAACCCATGGTGGTTAGCCTAAACCACCCCAACAGAGTGCACCAGTAAAAGGGGAAGTCACTAGCTGAGGTACTCTGCCAGCATCAGGGTTAAGATGTTTTAAATGTAATCAGAGGGCCCATGTACCATACAAATGTCCACTGAAGCAAGGCGGGGAAGAAAGAATGAGGGAGTCAGCAAGTGGGAATAACAGCATGCCAGTGGTAAGTTGCATGGAGACACCAGGGGGTACCAAACTATCAGTAGAGTTTGTATCCTATCTTAGTGGATGGAAAACAGGCCACTGGCAAGAGCGACACAGCTTCTGGCATAACCATCATGAAGCTTGCAGTGCTTAAAGAGGAGCAGTATTTGCTTGGGCAGTCCACTCCAGTCAGAGCTATAGGAGGGACACCATTCTAAATACCTTTGGCCAGGGTTCACCTTGACTAAGAGGGTGGAAAAGGAAGCAAGCTAGTAGGTGTGTTTGAGTATATCCATGCAGATGTCTTGATAGGGAATGATTTTGATAATGCAGTACCTTGTGTGCATGCAGTTACATGCAGTTAGGCTTCAAGACAGACATGTAGGATAGGTAGCCTGGGAGAGATCCAGACAGACCCCACACCTGAAGATGTGGCTGGTGATGTTGCTATTTCAAGGAAGGAGCTATCCTGTAGCAGTGAGCCTGAAAGTGACAGCAGCTGCTGATAGTTACTGATGTTCTCTTGGACAGGGTGACTGAAAGGGCAGAGTTGGTGGTAATACGCAGGCTGAAAATGAGACACTGCTATCAAAAGATGCCATACTTTCTGCGGATGGGGCTGGGAAGGGTCACAAAGGTAGAGTTGAGTCAGGATCAGCTCTTGGACACTACATTACAAAGCTTGAAGGAGCTAGCTAAGGAGGCACCTGATTCTAATGGAAAAGGGGAGTCTGTATACTGGAACAAAGGGTTACTGTAGAGAGAGAGTGTAGCCCTGAATAAGGGCTAGAAGATGAGGTAATACAGCAGGTGATAGTGCCCAGACCCTACTGCTTGGCACTACTAGCCATAACCCATGACATTCCTTTTGCAGGTCATATGGTAATAAAGTGTACAAAGAGATGCATTATGCAGAACTTCTATTAGCCTAGGATTGCAAGGGATGTAGCAGGGTACTTCAGCACCTGTGAGCAGTGCCAAAATGTAGGCAAAGCAGAAGACAAGGTCAAAGTTCCTTTGATGCATTTGCTTGTGATTGAAGAGCCATTTCAGGGGGTATGGTTACAGTGGGGCCTCTGAGTACCCCAAGTTCCACAGAGAAGAAATATAGCCTAGTGGTGGTAGACTATGCTATTAGATACCCTGAGGTGGTGACTCTGTCCAACATCGAGGCAGAGAAGGTGGCAAATGCTTTGTTATATATTTTCAGTAGGGTAGGTTTCCCAAGAGAAATACTGACTGACAGAGGTTCCAATTTCATGTCAGACCTGCTGCCTTGTCTGTATGAGTGTTGTGGGGTGAAGAACCTAAAGACAACACCCTACCACTCCATATTAATGGTCCTGTGGAGAGGTTAAACTCTACACTGAAAACCATGCTAAGGGCATTTGCAGACCAGTTTAAGAGAGAGTAGGACAATATTTACCCCATCTGCTATTTGCATACAGAGAGGTATCCCAGAAATCCACAGGTGTTTCACCCTTGGAGTTGCTGTATGGGCATAGGGTGAGGGGGCCCTAAAGTTTGATTTGTGATGAGTTGGAGAATGACTGTGAATCCCACAAGGAGTCTATTGTGGCATACATCCCAAATCTCAGCACAAGGCTTAGGGTGCTCATGGCTTGGCCCAGGAGAACCTTGCAGGAGCCCAACACCAGAAATAGGTCTGGTATAACAGGAATGCTCAAGCCCAAGAGTATGCTATCGGACAGCAGATTATGGTGCTCATTCTAGTCAGACACAATAAGCTGCAGGCAGCTTGAGAAGGACCCTTCAAATTGGTAAGAAAGGTCAGTGATGTTAACTACATATTAAAACTGCTAGGCAAGAGGCAGGGGCACAAACTGTACCATGTTAACATGATGAAGCCTTACGATGAGAAGGAGGCCCTTGTGCTGCATATTTCCAGTGGGTGGCAGGAGGAGTCTGAGGGAGACCTGATGACTGATCTCAGTGCGACTCAGACTGACACATCAGTGGAAGGGGTAGCAGTGACTATGTGACTATCCAATAACCAGGTTCAAGAAATCCGAGCAGTGTTACAGGAATTTGGGGGACATGTTCACTGGAAATCCTGGGTTCACCCACCTGGTGTAGCATCATGTGGATACAAGACCCCAAAGACCTTTCAAGCAGGCCACCTACAGGGTGCCTGAATATGTCAGACAGACTCTGAGGGAGGAGATACAAGAAATGTTGGAACTGGGAGTAATCCTGGAGCCCAGCAGTCCCTGGGCCTCCCCAGTGGTGCTGGTACCACAGGAGGATGGCAGGACCAGGTTCTGTGTGGACTACAGAAAACTAAACAGTCACACAGAGTCAGATGCTTAACCCATGCCTAGGACAGATGAAGATTTACAGCAGCTGGGTGGGACTAAGTACCTAACCACTATTTATCTGACCAAGGGCTACTGGCAGGTGCCCTTGACTCTCCTCAGTAGAGAGAGATCAGTCTTTGTGACTCTTTTCAGATTATATACGTTCACAAAGTTCTCCTTTAGGATGAAGAATGCCCTAGCAACCTCCCAGAGGCTGGTAGATCATAGCCTAGTAGGAGCAGGAGATTATGCCCTTGCTTACCTGGATGATATTGCCATCTACAGCCATTCTTTTCAAGAGCACTTTCAGCATGTCAAGGAGGTCCCAACAGACTGCAAAGGGCAGGGTTAATCATTAAGCTCAGTAAGTGTCAGGTGGGTATGGCAGAAGTCTTCTACCTGGAACATAGGGTGAAGAGTGGTAAGATCAGGCCAGAACTTGCCAAAGTGGAAGCTATTCCATTATGGGCTGCCCCTGTTATCAAAAAGTAGGTGAGGACATTCTTGAGGATAGCAGGGTACTATAGAAAGTTCCTTCCCAAGTATAGTATTATAGCTCTTCCCCTCACAGACCTCATGAGGAAAAACAGGCAAGATAAGGTTGTGTGTACCCCAGCCTGCAAGCAGGCATTCAAAAGCTTAATGGGGCTTTTGGAGGACCCTCTGTGTTAACCAGTCCAGATTACAGCAAAGAATTTGTTGTGCAAATGTATGCTTCAGTCCATGGGGTGGTAGCTATTCTCAGCCAGGTTTCCTCAGAGGGAAAAAAGTACTCTGTTGTATATCTGATCCACAGACTGCAACCCAGGAAGGAATGTTATGCAGCTGTAGAAAAAAGAATGTCTAGCCACAGTATGGGCACTGCAAAAATTTAAGCCCTATCTGTATGGAAGGAAATTCACTGTCGTTACAGACCACAATCTTTTAACATGGCTACATTCAGACAGACAGCAAAATGACAAGTTATAAATGTGAAGCTTAGGGTTACAGGCATATGATATGACAGTGTACTACCATAATGGGGTTAGCAATACCAATGCAGCCAAACACTTAAGACAGGGTATGGGCTAATGTGTTCCCAGACAGGCTCATTTCTCTCAAGCAATATTCCTTCAGGTTCACTTGAAAAATTAGCTTGAGTCTTCAAACAGGGAGAGAGATGTGATGATGTGAGGTAGTAACAGCTGTGCCAGAGGGAGTAGGGCAGTGCATGTGCAGCATACACCAGCATAGCTAGCTGGAGTTCTGTAAAGAATTATATGCCATTTGAATATCAAACTGATGTGTACAGATGTTTGTGTTAAAAACGTGTTGTAAAGTTGCTTGTGTTAAAAATGTATCAACAGTTGGTCCTGCATGATAGAAAAAAAATATATACATGCATGTCAGACTGTATCGTTGTAACTGATGAAATGTATATATTTTAACAGAGTATACTGGAAGGAAAGGAGTTAAGCTCAGCCCAGATACCCTTAAGAAAAATAACCTGAAATTAAGTGACTTGGTTTAGGGGATAAACATTTTATCTTGCAATTCTGAATGCAACCAGAGATGCAGTGTCTGTGAAAAGCCTGGTTGGGATTCTGGTCTATTGTCCTTACTGGTGAACTAATTGCTACTCTGGGATGTCAGATAATGGTTTGTTAGTTTCTACAGGAAGGGTGGAAGTGTTAGAATTGCTTTACAGTTTCCAGATGTTGTAATAAACCTTAGCTAAAGTTCTATGTGAGTATTGTAACACATCATTGTCAGATCCTGGCTCAGTTTCTAGTGAGGGAGTACTGTGGGAACCACAGAGTCAGCTAATCAGATGTGATGTCATTCTGTAGCCAGCACCGAAATTGTATTTGAATACTAGTGAGAGATGTGAGGAGTTCCCTCTCTTTTTGTACCTGACAAGACACTCAGCTGCTTTCACCTTGCCTTGCTTTAGTAAGTAACTAGGGAACAGTAATTCTTCAGTCAGTTAGAAAAATTTAGTGAGATTAGTTAAATGTTTGTTTCTGTATCTGTCTGAGTCTATACATCTATGCTGTTTTTTATATTTTCTGTGATTGAAACTCTGGTGTTTATTCTAAATAAATATTCAGTGTGTTGATGTTTTTTAATTATTTATTATTAAATATATCTAAACCTTCCACTGAGGCTGGTCTTTTAGAAAATATTTAACCTTTGAAAGTACTTGCATTTATTTAGTGGCACTGTGGCTCCACATTCTTGAAAGTATTCCTGTTTAGTTAAACACTACCATTTGTATAAGTATTTATTTTAATAAGTGTAACTGGGTATACTGGTAAACCTTAAAGTAGCTGGCTTTGGGTGTACTGGTGGCAGTAAATCGACCTTATAGTCTTGGTGGAGGTGGCAGTGCAGGTAAGCTTTTTCAGCCTTTCCAAGGTGTGTGTGTGTGTGTGTGTGTGTGTGTGTGTGTGTGTGTGTGTGTGTGTGTGTGTGTGTGTGTGTGTATGTAAAAATCAGGGACACTGAGAGCACTGATTTCACAGAGAGGGTGGTGGAGGACTTGGCTTGGAACACCTGGCTAAGGACTCAACTCTATAGTGGTCAGTGAGGAGTCTTATTTGGGGGCTTGGAGATAAAATGCAGCCCCCATGACTGGAATGTGCATTCCCTGTGTGCTCTTAAGGGAAACTGTACTCAGTTCAGAGAACTGCATCTGAAAGTATTGTGTGTGTTTATTTTTCTCATAGTGAATGTTCTCCACCAGTGTCAGTGGTGAGAATTGAGGCTTCTTGATCACCAGAGGAGGGATGTCACAAAGATAATGCAATAGCAAAAAACAACATTCAAAAAAAACTCTGATGCAGTCTTTACCTTAGACTGGATTCTCTTTAACAGCCCAAACAATTTTTTTTAACATTTGCCTTACCCAATACCTTAAGTAATCACCTACTCATCTTCTCTATAAGAAAGACATCATAATCCTAACCAAAGACAGCATTGGGATAACCTTGCTCATAAACTGGCAGCCTCCTCAAACCCTTCAGCTTGATGAAGTTGTATCTCTGTTCAACTCATTCTTCCTTAACATACTAAATGTACTAGCTCCAGTAAGAACCAAAACAAAAAACTGAATATAGCACACTGTGCTCATGAAGGACAGAGACGTAGCAAGGAAAAAATGGAAGCAAGTTAAAACCATAGCTGCTCATCAATACTATGAATTTTTTTGTGTGTGTGTCTTTCGGCTTTTCCCGGTTAGGGGTCGCCACAGCGGAACTCCGGTCCGCTAATGATTGGCAGTAGATTTTTACCTACTGGCTTGCCGGGCCTAACGCATAACCTTCAACGAAGGAATGCCCATTCACGCATGTCGCCACACGGAAGATGCTCTAACTGAGAATCGAACGGGCAACGTCTAACTGTGAGGTGACAACGCTAACACAGCACCACCACCGCAGTACTGCACCACCAATCAATATTATGAATATCTTACAAACTACTCTAAAAATCACATCACAACCAATTAAAAATTACTATATTAATATATGGGCTGCAAGTTATTAGAACCCCAAAGCTTTTTGGACTGCAGTTGACTAGCTGTTAAAACCTGGTACACCAATACAACCTACACCTACTTCATCTGAATAAACTGATAGAATAGCCAATGAATTAAATACTCACATCAGCCAAAGCATAACCTATCTTATTAAGCCATCGATACAGTAAGCCACTAGTTCCTGTCCTCCCTTTTAACCCCCAAAACATTTGCACTCAAACTAGTCTCCATTTCTACAACCAAAAATCTGTTACCATCCAAGTGCTTTCATTAGTCTTTCTTATCTCTACCCTAATTAACCACTCAGTCACCAAAAGTTATGTCTCATCCCTATGGAAAAGGGGCTCTGCTCTTCCTCAACATAAAGGTGGTAACTCAAGTGAGCTCACAGACGTTAGGACTACATTCATACTGTCTCCCATCACAAAATTTCTAGAGAAGTGTATCCAGTCTTATTTTCTCACCTTTCTCTCTGACAACTGCCTCCTTTCCCCTATGTATCATGTTTTACATTGGTTTCATAGTACATGCACAGTTCTCCATAGTTTTATAACATCTGATAACCAATAGTGAAATTATGGGAACTTAGTGTCACCATTTTTTCTAAATTTATCCAAAGCTTTCAACATGATATCCCTCCAGAAATAGTCAAATACTAGCTTGCCTATGAATGTATGAAAAGTTGCTATATTGCTTCTCAAGCTACCTCTCAAATAGGCAACAGGCAATAACATGTAAAACTGACATTTCATCTTTCCTTCCCGCTGCAGTTGGTGTCCCTCAAGGATCCATTTAGGTCCTCTGCTGTTCTACATATTCATTAATTATCTCCGCCTAGCTTCTCAACAAGCTATTATCATACAGTACTCAGATGACTAAATAATCAACTGTTTTGCAAAAAACAGATACATTCAAACAACTCACCTAAGTGTCTTTTTCCATCACAGAGGCTTATCTGTCTAATAAGCAGCTGTTCCTTAACCCTAAAAAAAACTGATCCTGTTTACCCAAAAACATTCAACTGACTACTAAAATGCCTTCCTCTAACAATATAAGTATAAAACTAATAAGTCAAACTAAGCTTCTAGGAATCACTATTGATGAAAGCTTAAAACCTGGTCATCATATAAAACAAGCAGAAAAAAACACCCTGTAAAAGCTAGATCAACTACCAAAAACAAAAAGCTAGGTGCACGCTATAGAGTCAAAAAATACCTGCCAGATAATGTCAGAAAAAATATTGCTCAGCCTCTTCTCATCCCTACACTACTTTACACTACTCTCATTGTGAATAATCTACAATCCACTCAGCTTTCACAACTGGAACAGAGCAATAAAGGTGTAAAATTTGCTGACAATCATCATTATAGTACACATCATTGTCGGGCTTTAGAAACATCTTCTGTGCTTAGATCTGGAGCATTACCTTAAAGTTTCCAGAACAGTCACTTTCCACAAATTCATTTATTATCCTGACAAATGCCTTAGTTTAAAAAATATTCTTCATAATTATAACCCAAGTAGACAGTTGAGACCAATGACAAAATGTTATTAACTATTAGAAAAGCTAGCAATTCACCTTTGACTCTTTGTATTCCTCCTTGCTGACCAAAAGTTGGAACTCCCTTTCTCTAACTCTGAGAAACATAGTAAACACCAACTCTTTTAAAGCTCAAAGAAGAGAATATTTAAAATATACCCGTCTCTGTACTTGCACAGCTCCTGGATGATAATTACCCAATCTCTTACTTTCTCCTATTCTTTTCAAGCACTTTGGCCTCAGTTGTTGGTCCAAATGCTCCTGTTTATCCTTAACTTCTCCATTGCCTTCATTCTACATACACTAAAACATTCTTTCTCACCTCTTAATGCTAATCCTGTATTTCCTCCTTTCCTATTCTTCTACCAGGTTAATTTCCAAATATATTTCATATCTCTTTACGTGATGATGCTGCTATTAATTAATGGTACAATATTTACATTTTGTCTATTTTTGATTACTTGTATGCCTCTGTTTACTATGTTCATTATGTAATATAATTATTCTGGTGCTTTTCTTTCCAGGTATCTGCTGAAAGGGGGTAGCTTTCTGCCCAGTCAGACTATCCCATTAACCAAATGCAATAAATACATTTTGCAAAGGAAAGCAGACTTTATGTCTGGAGATTATCTCCCAAAAGCAGGTTAGTGCATTCCTACATCCAAACCAGGGACAGAGAAACAGTGGAGGTACCAGACCAAGAAAGATTAATTCAGCCAATACAGACAGGTAATGGTCAGAGCAAAATACTGGGCCTAACAGTAAAAGTGCCCATGGCCAAAAGTGTAGTTGGTACATTCTAGCTGGTGATTGGTGGGTGCTACTGAGGGGCAGACATATACAGAAAGACGGATTATGTTAAACAAAGGAAATTTTATGCAGTAAAAATGGGAGCACACAACCTATGGATAAAGATGAGCATACATACACTTATTATAAATGGGATTAGAAAAAAAGACCAAGTATGGAAAATGAAAGAAAAGTGTGGCCCACCAGGGAAATTAAGGAGGCAGTCAGTACAAAAGAAAGGGCATTTTATGAGTTAAAAAGATAGTAATGGATAGTATACAGGAATATGAGGATGATATTAAGAAAAGCAAAGGCAAACCTATAAATACTGAGAGGGAAGAAAGGAGTCTTTAGATGTACAAAGTGAAAGAGAAATGGTAGGGACTGAGTTGCAGATTGGCATGGAAGTGAAGAAGTTTAATGAGTGTAGGGAACAGCTAGAAATTCAGAATTCATTTCTCACTTTTGCTTTTGCAAAACAGATAGAAGAAAGACTACCAATTTAAGAGGAGGAAATGAAAAAGTGTGAGGATATCTGATTGACAGTCTCACAGGAGAGGATAAAGAATAGGAAACTCCATGAATAAAGAGACCATAAGGACCTAAGTAAAGACAGCAGATCTTATAGCTTTAAGAGTCTTCCAGGTGTACTACAGATTTTCAGACAGGAATTTTCAATAAATCATTCAGCAATAACAAGATTCTCTTCTACTTGAATCTTTAAAAATGTGTTAGCTACAGATGTAACAAACATCTTGCTACAGTCAAATTACCACACACTGAGTGCTTCAGCCATTAGTGTAAATGTATTTATGGCAGTTCATCAACTAGTGCTGATACTGCACTCCCACTTCCTCAGCATAAAAGAAAAACACTTCTACTCTGAGACAATAGTGAGCTGCTTGATAAAAATGTAATAAGCAGCTTTCTGCAGTTAAACTAACACATACTGTCCCTTTTGCAGGATGTCCCTGATTGACTCACTGTGGATTAGGATAAGTCAATAATGGCAGACTTCAGAGTTTCATATATCATGTTGACCAGAAAATGAATACTGGTGCAAAACTCTTTATTCTAAGTTTTTACGTGAAATCAAGTAATATTTAGAAATTGTCCATAATTTTTTTCCATTAGTTCTTCCATTATTTTTGCATTTTTCTGGGTCCTTGAGCAAAGACGTTTGCAGGTGTGCTGTAAGTGCAATATAGCACTCAGAATTCTTTCAGCATCATACATATGAACAGTTTAGAATTTTGCAGAAGGTCCCTTTTTGCCTCACATTTTCGGTCTGTAACTCATATCATTTATGATTTTTTGAAAAATCATTAAGGACCGACAAAGATGGGGGCTGAGTGATGAGATGGTTGTGGCTTAGCCCACGTTCCAAATTGGGCCTGGCAGTAGCTATGACTGGTAATACCTTCAATAAAGTCTCACAGGCAAACCAAAAGCACCCAGGTGAGGAAAGGAGTTAACTAATCAGCTGGAAGACTCATTGGATAGAAGGTAAAGATATTGGGATTTTTTTCAAAATGAGTGGTTAGAAGAGATGCCTTTGAAAGTCTGATGACTGTATTACAATTTTGTAAGCAGACTTTTAATTGCAGCTAATAACCAATATCCACTAACTACAAACATGAATTATCTCAGAGTATTCCTCATTGTCTAAGCTACATCAGAGTTAGTTTGTGAAAGCAGGAAAATGTGTGGTACAGATCTCAATAATGGCAATGTTGAGGGGGACTCCAATTGCAAAAGCACCTTAAAAGAATAATAGTAAGCTCCAGTTTTCACTGTTTTTATTGGACTTAGTAGCATCAGATATCACAGTTTCATTGGGGAACTGGTTAGTGAGGTTCTACAGAGTGTAGTCCTGGGATTGGTGTTCTTTGGATTCTTTGGCCAAACATCATCCAGATCATTAAGAACAGGAACAATACCATTGCTAATGACATTAAGACAAAATATGCAGTGGAGAATGTTGAAGTAAGCCAGCATGGTTACGTGAGTAGTCACGAGGAAACTGGTAGTGTTGACAGAAACCTGGTAGTAAAGGATTAAAGCAAGGAAATAAAAGTAATTTATCAGAATTTTAATAATTCAAGAGAAATGAGAGACAAAATCAGAAAAGTGACTAAGAAGTGGTCCTACCAACAGAAGCAATTTAATAGAAGGCAAAGTGGAAAAGCTGTGGTCAAGCCCAATATATTTTGCTGCATCCTTAGGCATAAGGATTAGCTACCCTGTACAGATCTCTTTTTGGGTCCAGATGCTGTACTGTAATCAAGAAACCCATATAAAAATAAGGCTGTGAGAATGTACAGGGAAATGCTGCCAAGCTAATAAAGGGAATGTGGGGCAATGGGTACACAAAGAGATTACAAGAGGTGAATGTACTCTCAAAGGAACAGTCAGGAAAGGGGATACAAGTTATAGAGAATAAACTGTTCTATAACTGGGTAAACGCTTGTTCTTCACCTCAGAGCCTCACAAATATAATAAAAAAATCGAACAGACCACAGCTGAAGAGTATATAGTTGAAACCAACATTGTTTAATACACAAAGTAAGCACTTTCATGATCTGTAACTGACCGCTTCTTCAGACTTATGCATTCAAATGAAATAATCATAGCTTTTAAATAGTATCTCATCAAATCAACAATTAGAGTAAATCCGTCAAGTCTATTAATCAAATTAATTAAGCACTTAAAAACACAGTAAATAAAATCTGTCAAAACATTTGAAACCCTAAAAACTAATAAAACAGCAAAGTTATAAAAAACAACTAAGCTAATAGCAATAAATATCTTTCAAAAAGCTTAGCGTTTAAGTGGTTTGGCTTTTTTTTTTATATATTTGGAAGGGGATACAAGTTGCCATGGGACAAACTATTAATAGATCAAGAATAGTATAGGAAGAAGAGAATATATGCTACCAGAATAAGGGTACAAACTTCAAACCAGAAGTAAGAAAGTACATTTTCAAAGAATGACTAGTGAATAAATTGAACAGATTATAAATGAAGCAGTTAACTGTAAGTTTGGTGCTAAAAAGTGCACGGAAAAGTCAAGTAAAACCTACTACTCAATTACGACAAGATAAAAAAAAGACTTCCCTTTTCTGCCTTGAAATTTTGAAGTATAAATCAGTGTATTTGCTTAGCAGGCTAATAACAAACAGAAGATGATTAAAAGTCAGAAAATCCAAAAAGTATATTGTAGCTGAAGCCAGGGAAAGATGAAAGTTTAATAAATGCATCAGATAATTTATTTCATAATTACAAAAATCTCTCTGGAAATGCATAAACATGTCTACCAAACAGTGTTAGCTAAGCTCATGTTAATCAAATATCAAGGTAAGAATCAGCCTGAAGAAAACGTCAGTCCTATCAGGAATTGGGTACTAATTATGATTGAAGTTCTGACATTTTTTAAACTGAAAAAAAGAGGTAAATAAGTATATCTGTTATTTGTAAAGAAAAAAGTATGGATTGTGTTCCCTGCTGACATTATTTATTTCATAATGGGAGCAAGGAAATGAAAGAGAAGAATATGGTGCAGAAAGATACAGGGAAAAGGAAAACAGCTGTGTTTTTGGTCATTTCTACGTGTGCGTGCTATGAGTTAGCAGTGGTAAAGCAGGAACTTAATTCTCCTAGGAATACAAGTTGATTTTCAAGAAAGCAGTCTGTTGGCAGTTGATCTCTGAGGCAAACCCTGATATTCACAAACATAGTGCATGGAGACATGCAATTATTCTGTACACTGTTTTAATTTGTCACCATTCAGGAACACATTTCACAGACATGGAACACCAGCCTTTTTGGTGTTTTACAGAAAATTACTATTCTTTATTAAATGCACGCAAGAGTGCATAGCATGCAATACTATAGTACACAGTAATTTGTCAGTTCAACCTTGATTCTATTTGCAGCCCAACAGCTGCTGTCCAATAGTGCTGCACGATATTACAGTACAGCATGGTGTGGAAAGGCTGCGCAGTAATTTATACTTTGTATTCCTTACTACATACAGCTCTGTGCTGCATTGTCATGTCTGACTGTGACTCATAAAGATTCCTCAGTCATTAGACATGATGGCAGAGCTAGGGCCTTTACCATAATTTAGTAATGTAGTAATAAGGACATCTGGTATTTTGCAAGTTCTCATTGGAGGGAGCTTTGCAGCATCAGTGAGTGGTGATAAAGCAAGTGTGGTTATGTAGGACAGGAGGAACCACTGGGAACGGCCATCCAGTCAAGTTTTTCCTATGGTGCAAAGGAAGTTTTTGGCATTATTTAGTTATTTTCTTCAGTAGTGCTGATATGTTGCTCCACTGTGCATGACGGACAAAGTATTAGCAGAGACTGAAAAGTATAACACTATTCAATTCAGGTGTCATAGGCATGCCATTTGTAGAAAGAGAATATTATCAGTGTAAAAGAAAAATAACACACAAGACCTATGCTAAATAAATGCTGGTGACAGTGACAGTGATGGTGACAGCAATGGCGAGCTGCGTGTATTCTAGAAGGCGAATGAAATGCTTAGCTCCTCAAGAAGGTAGACATGGTCCGGCCTCATTTGCATACTCTTAGTGATATCTCATTAGCTATAACTCATGCACGTCAAGTTTCCATTTCTCTGGGTATAATTTCAGAATGCCATCTAGGCACTCATTAACACATTCTACTGATGTTAAATGTCTGGCTAGCAGAACATTGAGCTAGAGACTGTGACAAGATCAAGAAACCCCACTTACACGATTCTGAATTATTATCAGTAGGAAATATTGTAAAGCTGTGAAATCTGGGCTGCAATTTCAGAAAAAGGAAAAGGAATTTCAATTATGCTTTAAATGAATGGCAAAGGGATGCAAACTCCATTCCAGCTGAGTCCATAATAAAGAATATGCCTTTACTTCCATGCAAAGCCTGTGGGGTAACAATAGTAAACTTTTAAGATAGAATACAAGGAATAATTAATACAGGAAGTGAAGAAAGGCCACGCAATCAAAAATTAACATCTTTCCTCCTTATGGCAATCTGCATGTACCAATACTGCACTTCTCAAAACCTGACTCCCTCTCACCTTTAACTACTCCTCTATCGATAACAACCTTCAAACTAGAACTTAACTTACATAGGCCCTCTATTGTAGAATACCTACTGAACTAAATATTGAAGTTACAGGCTTTAAATTTCTGACCTCGTAAGTTGTTATATTCATACTATATTATTAGAACCTAAGCTACTGACATGCTACCTTAGTTTGGTTAACTAACGCATAGCACCTATGTATAAGTCCATATTTATCACTTTTAGAATCCTATATTGCACTGTAAGTCATTTGTTGAATATAAATCTTCCAAAGACTTCCATTATTCTGCTGCTGTTACTATTGTATTGTAAATTAATGTTGTGGAGTTCCCCAGGCCTCAAATGAAAATGGGTCATCTTGGCCAGTGGACCTTCTCAGTAAACAACTGCAAATAAATAAATAATAAATAATATAAATCCCAAAGAACTCATAGTTATTTCTATCACATACTAGTTTTGAAGAAAATATGCAGTTTAAGTTCTGCATTCTATATTTGCATATTATTGTGGGACGGTTTCACGTAAAAGTGTTAAAATGGCATATGCCTATTCCTACATATTACAGCTACACTACAACTGCAGCCAGAATTTATCACTTTTAGAATCCTATATTGCACTGTAAGTCATTTGTTGAATATAAATCTTCCAAAGACTTGCATTATTCTGCTGCTGTTACTATTGCATTGTAAATTAATGTTGTGGAGTTCCCCAGGCCTCAAATGAAAATGGGTCATCTTGGCCAGTGGACCTTCTCAGTAAACAACTGCAAATAAATAAATAATAAATAATATAAATCCCAAAGAACTCATAGTTATTTCTATCACATACTAGTTTTGAAGAAAATATGCAGTTTAAGTTCTGCATTCTATATTTGCATATTATTGTGGGACGGTTTCACGTAAAAGTGTTAAAATGGCATATGCCTATTCCTACATATTACAGCTACACTACAACTGCAGCCAGAATTTGACATTTAGGATTGAAATTTATTTAATATTCTAGAAGAATGACATGTACGCAAATCTGCAAGGCAGTTTGCAGATGAGCACAGAAACGTGTCTTCTGACAGCAGGCATAAAACAGCTAGATCCATAAGCAAGTCAAAAAACAGGATAATTGTTCCATTACACTTCTGCAGAAATTAGTAGTCAGAAAGGCAGATGAACATGCTAAGCAGGATAATAGTTGCATTTCTCTAGATTTATTGCATCTATACCTGATACACCGTAAACTTGCTATTTTATTTCCATTCTGTTTCCTCTCCACAAAATGGAAATATCTAGCATGATGCATGTTTAGGCAACATATGTTAGAACGTTTCTATTTTTAGGGCACAGGATTTCTAGTTTCTCGTCAGGCACATTAATTACTCTATCCCTACCCATCAGGCAGTGTGCCTCATTAACACTTACACACTTTCCATGATGATCACTGGGAGGGAATGCTTATTTGAACAACACGTCACTCATTACACCCTTTTTACAAAGTTTCCATTGGCATGCCTCAGTCTGTATGTCCGGCATGTATGACTCAACTAGGCTTACCTACTCCTGTGGTCCACACTGAAAACAGATGGGCAAATAATCTGATTGAGCAAATATACGAAGTGTTTAAAATAGCCTTTTGTGGCTGTTAGATAAAATGATGAAACAGAAGATGAACTGTTAGAAACCAGTCATATTAACATTCATAGGCATGACGTTGCCTTCATAATCCTGACTGGCTTCTCAAATTTAATTTGTAAGAAAAAATAAGAAGCTGAAGACAATTTAGGTAGGTACTTAGTGTGACCTACGAAATTGTGCTACAGGAAAATTATAAGACCTGAGTTAAAACCCTTTGAATCTCTCAACTGAAATATGCCAAAATTACTTTACCTTTTGGATAACTATACTGTTCATTCAAGTCTTGCTAACAAAAATATAAGTAAGAAAAAAAAACTTTAACTTAATCTTAATGCTGTTATTTTTTCTCAAAAGGCTCTGATTTGAACATATTATTTGTGACAAATAAGAAGCTGGTAAAATAGTCATAACTAGCTATGTAAAGGATATGAATTAAAGCCAATAATGTACCTGACTGTCTGCCTACACAAACACTAATGTATGCAGATATATTAAATGTATTCACATGCTATTAAGACATTTTGAAAACTTTCATAATCCTGTTTAGTTTTGTATCTAGTTAAAAAAAAATAATTATCCCTTTATTTCATGTTCTCCTGAATAGAAAGCAGCTAACATTTTAACCTAAAAGTGTATATCTATGTATTTAATTATTTATTTACCTAAATAGGTTACTTAAGTGAGGTACAACAATAATCTCATTGGAACAATTTTATGGCTCTGTTCATTTCTGAACTTAATATAATTGATAATATATGTTATATTGCTCTCTGTATTAAAATGTTTTAGTATGTAACTAAAATAAGAGAACAAGTCATTTTACAACTTTTGTCAGTGTGGCAGATCATTTTACCAATGAAAGTTATCCTTTACTCACTATTAGATTAATTCAGTGTAATCCAGTGATCAAAGTAAGATACAAGCTTACATTATACAAAATGTATAGAGTTTTTCATATTTTTTTATATATGCTGTAGTTATACATATTCTAAAATGTTATTTAGAATGGATGTCCAACAGTAACATTTATTGTTAGATATAATTCCAACAGCATCCCTATGACCTTATCTTTATCCTGCTCAATGCATCCCCACAAAAATACAGCAACCTCACTGAGCTACATCACTGATAGGGTGCTCCTTGTGTTCGGGTGAAATAGCTTTGCTGGCCCATAATCTGTGGTGGCCAATCTAAGTGAGATCCAGAGTTGTAGTGACTGGCTGTATGCCATATATGTGGGCACATACTTCTCAACTGCCCAGAATTTTACAGAATGTCAAGATTTTTGCCTTACATTTTTGGTTTTTCCCTCGTAAAATGTATGTTTTTTCGACAAAAAATACAGAAAAATATGCCAAGCGATGCCATGAAAGCAATATTTGTCTCACATTTAAGTTATCCATTTCAGTCCTCATACTTTGCTTCCGGCGTTATGCAAAGAACACTGTCAGAGAAGATGCCCACATAAACAGTTACCTTTCAAATAATAGGATGTGGCCACCAGTCACTCAGTTCTCAAAGGACAATCTAGCATTCAGATCACTAAATGATGCCAGAGGCAACTTACACTACACAAGTGTCCCAGCAAACTCAGTTGGCTCAGATGACATAACTCTGACAGAAGTACTTGTACAATAGAGACATCCATATGCCAAGACATTGGTTGTTAGCAATCTAGCCACTTGCCCCCTTTCTCATGCCAGTGAATGGACGTCAGGACTAACTTTGAATTTACCACTGTCTAGCACATCCAAGAAGAAACGGCAGCAACTTTTTCCCAAACATTCATTCAGATGATCTGAGTGTATGTTACAGTACCACAGCTATGCGGTTATATGTAAGTGAATGCACTTCAAAAGGGACAATATAGGAAAGGTAGCCATAATTCATCTAGTGCCTGAGCTACCTGCAACCCACTGATACACTTATCTATAGACGCTCATGACTGGAAGTATAAATTAACGATACAATGCTATGTATGGTTAATGGTTATAAGCAAGTAACATGGGTCTAAACAATAGCAACAATGATTAAATTAGAAAACAGGGTAGAACTTGATGTAAAAAGTATAAGCATCAATAAGAGAGAGACATTATCTGATGTCAGTAATAGCGATCACTGCAGTACTGCAAAACCTGACATGCGCAGATAACACAGAGCTGTAGTATTCATAATCCTGTCATTAGTAATTATTGTCTCCCCTTCTCCTTCAGCAGTATTAAAGATTCATTCTTTCTTTCCTTTAATTTATTTATTTCATCTAGTTAACTGGGTAAGTGGACTGATCAATGGACCATTTTCAGCCTGGATGCAAACAGAGAATTATACATAAGCTAAAGAATACTCGGAATTGTACATAATACAGCAACAAAACAGACACAATGCATGCGCATATTATTTGCAATTATAAATGCAAGTGATATTAATTACAGTATGTACAGTTAAAGTGTGGTCATTTATTAAATGTATAACTGTACAAGAAAAATGTGAGCAAAGCAGGAGCTGCAAGGGCTTGCCGTTGTCATGACAGCAAGAGCAATTGGTGTCGATAAATAGTCGTTCTTTTAGTTTGTTTTCTAAATAGCTGATTTCACTTCTGTGAGTAGCTGACTAGATGGACCTTGCCTAGAGAAAGCTCTTTCTTGTTTGGAGGTTTTAAACTGAGGTCTAATAAGGGTAATGCTATCATCATGGCTGTTATTAAGAGTGCAGTAAGGCTGCTTCACTTGCAGTTCTACCTTTTTTTTTTTTCGGGGTTGGGATAAACAGTGTTCCATTTTTAATAGTCTGTAGACTTGTCTGCTACGTAGAAACGGAGTCCTATCATTTACAGACAGTTACACCACATGAGTGTGTGGTTCTGCAAGAACAAATCTGCAGATTTTGTTTACAATAGTCTTACATTTCTTTGAGGGGCAACGTAAGGTTATATGGAGGAGCTCACATTTCATATCAGGGGTGTGGACATTTTTAACTAAGGCATTATGAACTCTAGGGTGAGAAGGTGTAATATTATATAGCATAGTTTAGTTAGTGGAATGTTTTGCTTGGTCAATGAAATATTTCTGTTCTGTTACTAGTGGTATTGGATTATCAACTGTATCAGAAATACATGATTTCATTATTCTTAAATAGAAAAAATGTTGTTTCTGCTGTCATGTATCTGCTTTCTTTTACTATGATACCTGATGGTTGATCTAATACAAAGGTTAGTTTTGTAGAAGAGTTCTTACGCATTCTCAGTAAAGTACTCATAGTTACAATATATTTAGTCACTTCTTTTAATCCATTCAGCACACTGCTAATCCATCCATCCACAACCCCTTTATCCCATTTTTGCACATGAGGTCAGGGTGTCACTTTAACAGTGACAATCATCTAGAGCCAAGATTTACACCAACGGGTGGCTAGCTCTACTACACCACACTCACATGCACCCTCACACATATGGCCAATTTAGAATGTCCAAACCACCTACTGCAAGTCTTTGAAATATAGGAGGAAATCAGAGCACCTGGAGGAAACCCACTTGCAGACAGGAGGACATGCAGATTCCACACAAAAGGAACCCCAGCTGAGAACTGAACTGTGGAACCTCTTGCTGTGAGGCAACAATGTTATCTGCTGTGTCTTTGTGCTGCCCTATATTTAGCATACCGCTGAGAAGAAAAAATACTAGGCCAGATTCATTAATACCTATACTAAGCGTGCACAATCTGTATTCAAGAAAATCCTTACCACATTTTCTGTGCTTCCTAGTCACTCAGAAAGATTACACTAAATGCACATGCAGTCTACACATTCTGGTAACTTTTATGAGTCCCCCACAATATTTAAGGCTGTAAGAAAATGAGTAGGAAAACTAAAATTAGGAAGAGGAAGGTGTGAGTTATGCTTGTGCTGTCTGTTCACTCAGAATGGTGTACACTTAGTGTAGGCATTAATGAATCCGACGGAGTCAAATCCTATGAACTGTATGGCTCACTGGTTAAGAGATACATTATACAATAACACAAATATGTCATGTTTCATATAAAAATCTATTATCAATCTACAACATTATTAAAACAAATTAATCGACACATGGGAAAACTATTCTCATATAAATCTTCTTCTACACTTTCTACTGAGAGGAATTGTGCTGTGCTGTGTTGTGTTGTATTGTGTGAGAGGAGAGTGCACACCAGCTCACCCATCCAGTCGCTTGTTGTACCCATTTAACTGTTTGTTTAATGTTATGACAGATGTGCTGTATCCCAAAAGCCCCACTTTTGCTGAGCTTTCAAATTTCCAACTAACATCATGAATTTTCCGCTGCTTAATTTCCTTCATTATGGACCAGAGCTCATTTACATTAAGTGAGCCTTTTTTCTTCCACACTCTTGTTATAATCTTCTTTTCTACTAACATGATCAAACTTAACAACCCTTAATCCTGAAGAGGTAAGTTCTGAAGTGGATAAAGACCCAAAAAGAATAATGATGGAGTTAAATTTAATAACTCCCAGCCACAGATGCAGTTCCTATTACAACCTGTTTATATGCATTAAACTCACAGCACTCCCCTATAAATATGAAGCCAGTTAGCCTGAGTTCCTGTATCACATCACAAACAAGATGGAGAGACTACTGGGCACATTCAGGTTAATCTAACATGTATATATATATATATATATATATATATATATATATATATATATATATATGTATATATATATCTATATCTATATATCTATATCTATATATATATATATATATATATATATATGGGTCTAGGACAGTCTACCAAAAGACTGTTTCACCGAAAGTGAAATGGGCTGTCACAGTTTTGCGAAAGTACTTTTTAATGAAAAAGTGCTTTCGCGAAACTTTTGTAAAAGTACAGGGAATCGGGGGATGCATGGTAGTGGGTGAGATCGGACTACAGTGGAGATAAGGGAATATTCCCTTTTCCCCACTGTAGTGCAATCTTGGAGTGAGAATATAAAAGTAGGGGGGTGTGGGGGTGCAGGGGGGGGGCAAAGTCCTCCTGCGTAAACATGGTGTGTGTGTTTTTTTTTGGTTTTGTATATGTGTGTGTGTATTTTACCTTCCGTTTACTGAAACTGCTTTTTCAGTGAAAGCAGTTCCGGTAAACGGTGTTCAATAGGGTTGGATTCGGACAGTTGTTCTTTCGATCAACTGTCCTAGATCCATATATATATATATTTATATTTATATATATATATATATATATATATATTTTTTTTTTTTTTAATATATATATATATATATATATATATATATATATATATATATATATATATATAAAACAGTAGAAAATTAGCAAATTGATTTAAAAAAAATAACCAATTAACCAATAAAATCTAAAAATGGAGCCCCATTCCAGCAGTCTTTGATCAGCCAAGTTGTAACTGCACACTCCTGCCACTAGGGTGCAGGGAAACCTTCTCTAAAAAATGATAGCCTGGATTAGTGCTCAAGTTATACAAACAAAGCTAGATTCCGCAGGTCTGAATCTAGTCTATGCTACAGCCAACAAGGGGGTACCAATTTCAGAAATAAACAGTTCAAATAAGCAGGCACAATAAGCCTTTAACCAGAAATTCCCACCTCAGAAGGGCAGAATCTAGCCTCTCCTCCCACAAGAGTGCAGACCACAAACCTTCTTAATGTAAAATAACTGGCCTGAAGCCCAAGTGCTTAAACCAGAGCTAATGCACTTTTAGAATAACAGACACTGAGCTTTCAATCAGCAACTACCAACTTAGAAGGATGAAAGCTACCTATCCTGTCACAACAGTGCAGACCACAAGCCCTCTTAATGTAAAACAACTGGTCTGAACCCCAAGTACTTAAACCAAAAGGCTTAGAATAACAGTTACAATTTAATCAGGCTACTACCAAGCAGTAATTTATGCAGCAGAATAAGTACAATTGAGTACTTTCAAGCAGAGACAAAAGCAAAATAAAGTAATAAAGTAGGAAGAAAAAGAAATACAGTAAAAGCAGATGAATAAAGTGCAATTTTTTCCCTTTCTGTTTTAGGTAGAGTGAGCTAATAACACTAGACTGGGAGGAGTGTCACAGATCAAACATACAGTAGGGGCGGGCAATTGCAAAGCCACCAAGCATAACAAGAAGACACCAATACAGAGGGATGGTGGGGAACACAAGTTGTTTGACCAGTATTTAACACAGCAGGAATAAGGGTGGGAGAAAAATAGCACTTTCAGCACAGATCAGAAGCCAGCAAATATATATATCTAAATCAATCAAGCAAAAACAATTAGGATACTACAGAACTTTGAAAAGAAGTGCCCCAAAAATATACTTATCACTTTATATTTCGAATTGTTTCAGTAGCACTCTCAGTCAGAACTCAAGGAGTTTCAAGCAATGAATGCCTTACCCACCTTAGTGGTTTTGAAAGCAGCTAATAATTCTTGCACCGTGTGCTCATCTGCTTGTATCAGGTCAACATTAGTAGCTCTCTGATCTCAGTGTAATAATTTATGCTCTGTCAATAGCTCCTACAGAAGAAACATCAGATACTTCTTATCAAATGCGAAATTCTGTATTGTAATTCCTGGCTGTCTTGATATTTTTCAAGGATATAAATCTTTTATCCATTTTTCAGTATCAGTAATATGAAAACTCTACTTTCCAGATGTTATTAGTTCAGTACGTACCTTATTTGCCATCACTCTTAAGGGATGCTTCAAAGACACCAAAGATTTATACAAAGAAGTGAATCCTTGTATTTGATCTAATAATACAGCAGTCTTACATACCAATAAATATTGAGGAGCCAAGAATCCTTGTAAAAGTTTACACCTGACTGCTTTTATATATATAAATATATATATAAATTTGGTAAAGGGAGTCCTCCCTAATTCCCCTGATATGCTGAGCAGTTCCAAGGGGTTCCTAAACTTTTGCCTGCACTACAGGAATTACAGTAATAGTGGCAGTGGCAGAATAAATATTTAATCACACAGATCCACTGCTGAAAGTCCAAGTAAATGCACTTTTATCTTAGCCACAATACGATTATAAGAGTCAGTGACTGATTCCTCAAAATGTAAGGCCAGGACAACCCAATAAGTATGTGATTTTATTTGGATAATCTGCAAAAGGATATTTCTGAATAATATCATGCATGGAGAATGGACTGCGGTGGTGGTGCTGCGGTAGCGTTGTCGCCTCATAGCAAGACGTTGTCCCATTCGATTCTCAGTTAGAGCGTCTTCTGTGTGGAGGCATACATGAATGGGGCATGCCTTCGTTGAAGGCTGTGCGCCAGGGCTGGTAACCCGGTATGTAGAAATCCACTACCAATCATTAGCGGACCGGAGTTCCGCTGTTGCGACCCCTAACCGGGAAAAGCTGAAAGACACAGACATCATGCATGGAGAATAATTAAGTCTGATAACTTTTGTCTTGAACCTTTTAATCTTCTATACTGAAATTCTTCCACATGATGATAAAAGCTGAAATACTAAATGCAGGGAATCTGCATTTTTTTTAATGTTACCAAAGATCGTCCCTGTAGTAAGAGAGACTTATGGGTCTACCTTCCAAGGTATACCCAATATCAGGGTAACTCCCATTTTTAAAGATAGAGGTTCTATGTATATGACAAATAACTAGGGGAGAGGAAGCACTCTCACTCAACTCAAAGGGAATTAGTAAAAGTGAGGGGGCAGTCTTTAAATTTATATTCTTGTCTCTGTATAGCCATGTAATTAAAAGCATAAGTTATTCTTTCCTGGGCCTATCTCTATTGTGCCGTATATTACAAAATCAGCAGGAAGAATATTTAATGTAAAATCACATGGGAAAACAATCTTCTCTATGGGAACCCTTATGCTAGGGGTCTATCTTTTCAACCCAATGAAGGGAAAGGAGCTGTACTAGACTATTCAAAAGAAATGGATCAGACCGCAAGTGTAATCTTCCTTTCAAGTGTGGTGTGCTGCACCCTTATGATAAGATAGCCTTGCTTTAATAACTTCTAACACTTCCTAAGTAAAACAAGAACATAAAACACTCTAGGGAAATGAAAAATTCCTTCGTGACCCTTAATGCATTCAAGCTGTAGCTGGGCAATTGGTACCCTGTGTAAACCCTTAGCTGATGTTCCTGTTTTCTATCTTTAGTATGAAAGCATAAACTGCAGCAAAGAGCTTTTACAAGTCCATGTTACACTTAACTAACACACCAACACATATGCACACATGTGCACACACACAAGTACGGACACAGAAATACACACACACACACACACACACACACACACACACACACACACACACGCGCGCACACACACATGCATGCACACACACACAGTCTGCAGGGAGTTTTCAGTCTTTTAAATAATTTAAACAGTCACAGCTGACTTGCTGGAAACATTGCTGGTTCTTACTCTGTGCTGATCATGTGATCATGCCATCTAACAATTGTACCTGGAGCAACTGCTGCGTTTGCTCTAACCTAACTATGTCTGTAGTTGTATATGAAAAATATATGTATACATTTACACTAAATAAACAGGTATACATCAAAATGATGGAAAGTCCACCACCATGCATTTATTTAGTAGCTAAGCAAATCAATTTAAAATACAAGCCAAGTATAAGCCAAAGAAAAGAGAGGTCCTGGCAGTAAGGCTTAGAAATGCTCAAACCATAATGCTTGTAACATGGCCATTGACAAGGGTGTCACCTCATTATGCCTTACTGTTTAAGGTCAAGTCAACCAGCATTTTGTAAAAAAAAAAAAAAAAAAAAGGTAACTCCTGGTGGGCAACCCCTGTTACCAAAGGTGGATCCTTGAACCATGAGGATTCCTTATAACCAAGGCCAATATCCTTGACATGTAGAGGGTTAGGGTGGTACAGTTCCACAGTAGCCTTTATTCCCTTTTCCTCAAAGTCTATAACTACCTATCATCGCCTTCTGAAAAAATTGTTTTCTCCATTTCCTTCTGGAAGATTCAAGCCACCTTTTTCAGTCTTATCTAGATAAGCTGAGCAAATAACCCCATGCCTGCAAGAAAAAGATGGGCTTGCTCATTTGTGTACAACTGAAGACATGTAGTATTAATTTTGGGATGAGAACACACCATTTCCTTCCATTTCTCAGTTATCCTCCTGATAAGTCCATTTAGCAGTTTCTAAACTTGGCCTTTTGTTAAAATATTCTGAAAATGTTGCCATTGCTTTCGTTAGATTGCATCAGATAGCACCATTTAATCTTTAATAACTTACTGATGCTCTAATTATTTTAGTTAGTTAGTTAGTTAGTTAGTTAGTTAGTTAGTTAGTTAGTTATCTAGTCAGTCAGTCAAGTTAGTTAGTTAGTTAGTTAGTTAGTTAGTTAGTTAGTTAGTTAGTTAGTTAGTTAGTTAGTTAGTTAGTTAGTTAAAATTTGTATACAGGGTTAGAGAACTGATCACAAATGACTAGTTTCATTCTTTGCCTGGGAATGCAAAGGAACTTAGAATTATATTTAGTAAGAAAATAACAAATGTATAATGAAAAATACACATCTGTAAAATATCATTACCATCTATCAAAAATGCAAAGAGTATCTGTAATTGCAATATACATTATTTACAATAATTCAAACAAGTCTCATGTAGAAAATGTGTTTGTGTGATAATTATTGCTGTGTTTTGTCTAAGTGGTAATGATAGTGAATAGCTGAGTGGAGAGAAGGATATCATGCAGAGATTATAGAGATTATATAAAGCAAAAGATAAAGCAAGTGAAAAGTGTAGATTGGACCCTTAGAATACAAGAAACATTAAAAATGTTACTAGTAAGGGAAAGAGGCTGTGATGTAGCTGAGGTTTGGTGATATAACTGGATGAAAGTCATTGACATTTGATTGATAAGTGGAGGTGGGTCTTTAGTTGAGCCCTAGATTTTGGGGAAAATGTGGTGTCTTTTATTTGTCGGGGAATACCTTCACAGAGTCTGTGTCTGCTAGAGGGAAGTAGTGATCTGTACAATGGAGTTCACTTTTGGGGAGTTCCAGTGCAGGAGCAAAGTTGCTGTTGTTTCTACAGCTGTGGACCTCGAGTCACTTCTACTATAGTTGTGTTATGAAAATATTAAATAATTATATTATTATGCATAGCATTGCAAACTTAGTTTTGCTAAAGATCTTCCATAGTTCTCTGGGCCCTATATTACACCTTTTTTCAACATTTTTAAGAAATTAAAAAAATATATATGGATGTAAATAATTGGCATCAAATCTTAAATATGCTCTGAAAGATAAATATTACTGACAAAACCACTTGTTGGATGATTAAGAAATGCATGGTCAAAAATCCCTGCCAGCATTTTTGCACCATTCATAAATGTCTCATTTAGACGAAGATGGCATGCTGTAATATACCATTCCTTTTTACTATTAACAAGATCAACAAAATATCCTTTCTGTTTTTATTTTAAATATTTATTTTATTTATTTATTCCTTGTTGACCAGATTAGTCCCACTAGGCAAGAACCTTTTCATTCATAACAACATTGTGTTTTTATTTTACCGTCAAACTTAATTTTTCTAGCATTTAGAAGAATCGTGTTTAATCTGAACATACTAGATAAGGTTGGACACTTAAAGTAACTAGAAATATGTTTTTACCAGATGAATATTTTACCACAAACTTTCTTGCCTGTAAATGACAGAAATGAATATCTTGGCATTGTATCAGTGTGTTTCTGAATATAAGTATATTCAATATCTAAAGGAATACCTTCATTAAGCATACTATCCCAAAAGTGATCATTAAAGAATTTAAATATGACTAAATATTTCGCAGTAATATAGTTTATAGTGCAGGTCGTTATGTATTACATGAAGCAATCCTGATATTATCAATATCAGCACTGTCATTATCACCATAATCAAATCTTCTTTTTCCCACTTGTATATGGAGGTCAGGTTGGTGTGTCAACTGTCAACACTTCTCTAGATTCATTGTGAATATCCTAACTTATTCAAATGCCATGCCTGACTCTTGCAGGTCTTCTCTGACATACAGTCCATCCATCTCTTAGCTGGACATTCTCATTTCTTCTTGCATTCCTTCAAACTCACTCAAATCTATTATCCCAATTTTTTTTCTGCTTTACAGCATGTCACCAAACCACCATAATCTATCCTCTTTGAACTTCTAAACAATTTGGGCTACATTGGCTTCAGTGTGGATGTCCTCAGCTCTTCCTTTGTCCCACATTATGCATCTTAGTACCATCTCAGGCACTCCATATCCATCAACACAACCTTACTTAGCTGCACTGCCTTCACTGCTTAGTCATCTGTGCCCTACAGAAACATTCACCCACCATTCTTTCATTCCCCTTTCTTTCCACATTTGTGCTTTCTGTGATATTCTGCTGCAATGTACTACCCCTGCTATCTGTACCAGTTACCTGCAACCTGTCTGATCCTGGCTTTGACCTATTCATTCAGATTTATCTTCTATTCAGCCACACATCAGAGGTACTTAAAGCTGATTAAGTGCTTTACTATTGTGTCTTCCTTCGCAATTGCTTTAGTTTCTTCTGTTTTCCCCATTTGCATTCTTGTATTTAGTTTCTTCCTATGCGTCTTCTGTTTTACAGGTTCATAGTTTTATACTAAGCTACTGATACAGTGGACCATTCATAGCCTAGTTATAAGAATCCATATCATATGTACTCATCAACATGAATAATTAATACCTAGTTTAGACCACTTTTCATAGAGGACCCAGAGTGTATTTAAAATTGCATATCCATTCATTTATGTTATGTTTAATGAGGGTCAGAGAACTTCTCTGCTTTACATCTAAGGGGTGTCTCTTTAATAAACAAGGCATTCCCTGACATAGATATTGATCATCCAGCAGGTGCTATTTATGTTTTGGTGGAAGTTTAAATATCTTGGATGGGTGTGAAAAGTGTTTTGGTGGAAGTTTAGATATCTTGAATGGGTGTGAAATGTGTTATGGGAATGCACAGAATGCCACATAGGACTAGGTTCCCTGAGGCTCCGAAGGCTAGACGCAGGTCTTCTCTCATGACTCTGCAGTACATCCAATGCCAGTGGTGCACTGGTGCTGTAGGGGATTGATTTATAAGAATGGTTCTGACCGTCTGCAGCATTAATGTCTGCAGTACGTTTTCTTAGGCTTGGTCTCAGTAGGCCTGTTTGGCAGCATCCTGCCCAAAGAGATGTAAGCCATGCAGATGAAAGGCCTGCAGTAGTACCTCATTCTCTGAGTTTGAGAACTTCATTTATTCATTCAGCAAAGTCACTGTTGCTCATTCAATTATCTCTAGTGGCACTAGTCCAAAGGTATAGAAAAAGGTAGCTAGCATAGTAGTAATAAATGCTTCAAGTAATGCTTACCATGCTGTATTCCTCCTTGATAGTACACCATGTTGCAGGTGTGTCTGATAATCATATGTGTACCAAGACAGTTACAATGTCGGTATGAAAGGACTTCTGGCAGCACTTACTCTCCTGAAAAAAAAAAAAAATTCCAGTCTCAGCACTGCCATGTGTGTTTCTGCTCATTGTTAAAAGTACTTATACATGCATCACTATAGTTAAGATATACATCAGGAGAAAGTGTGTCCCATCATGTCCTATTAGAAGGCAGACTTGAATTTCTTAACAAGTGCTGTTAGTAATTGCTGCTGAATGTTGTTCCCACTTGGCTTAATATTTTGTTCAACACAAAACCAATGTACTATTGTGCCCCCCCCCCCCACCCCTCATGATCAAGATTTTATAAAACTGCTTCCAAAACTAATGCAGAATGCACTTCAGTAAAACAGCAGTTAATGTAGCTATACTTGCAAGAGTGAAGCAGAGAATATGACACTTACCTTAAGCAAGGTGTTACATTATGCCACTAAGTAATCACATGCAGCTATTACCTGTAACAGATTTTCCCCATGTAGCTCAATGAACTCTTCTGTAGTGCAGTGAGGTTCATTGTTCTATCCTATACTTATAATGTGCAAATATGGGCCTCTTGCCACCATAATTAAACAGATGAGGGCTCACTTACAGAGTGTTTCTGCATCACCAAATCTGTGAGTCAAGCCAAAAGGCACATGGTAATTCAGTGCAGTGCTGTCCACATTCTTGTACACTTCTGTGATTCACTGCACATTTTCAGGAAAGGGAAAGTGAAAAGGTGTTTCCATGCTCCTTTTAGACTCAATCTATAAAGTCTGGACTCAACCTAAAGCAAATATCATACTTTTGTGAAAGCATATGCAATACATTTCAACATTGGCTGTCATGTTTGTCACCTCAACTGCTGTACTTCAACAGTTCAGTACTGGTATAATCAAGTGTTTGCCCTGCAATGAATCACAGCATTGTGTTTTCCAACATTGCTCATACTATCTCACAGTGGTAAATGGGAATGACCTTGATATGACAACCATTTTCTCTGGTTTCAACCTGTAGAATGGCTATGGCTTCTGAAAGCACTAATACCTCCAGTGTGCCCTGGTGGTGCATTCAGGAAACCAAAATCTGCTTCATACATTCCACAGGGAGTTTTTGCTATGGGAATCATATACTAATGCCTCAATATAAAGTTTATGTCTGGCACCATTTCACCAGGTAAGAGACAGAGGCCACTGGCAAGTTAAGAACTGGCATTCAGTGCACATACACACAAATACATATACACTCACACAAATACAGACAAAACATTCAAATTATCCAGCACCAATGTCAAATTCAAGTTAAAAATCCACTTTTATTAGTGGTTTAGTGAACAAACCCATGGCACACCTGGGTTTAACCTTCAGGCTTTATCAATGTTATCTATGTTTAGAAAGCTGTATTTATAAATTGAAACTGAGAGAGGGGCTGGATAATTTGAGCGTTTTTTGGAAGTTTAGATGATTGCCATTTGTGCACCTATTTGTCAGTTTATGCATTTCTTGTGCAGATATATATATATATATATATATATATATATATATATATATATATATATATATATATATGGATTCACTTCTTAATTTTGAAAGACCAAAATCCCAAGGTTCAGAATATTGAATTCAGAACCTCGAGATCTTGGAATATCAAAATTACCCCCCCCCCCAAAAAAAAGCAGTCAACACATCACAAAACATGTTTTTGCAGGGGTCAAACCCCCCTGCAATCCCACATCCCCTGGTACTTAAATATACCAACTCCAAGATCACACTACAGCAAGCAAAAGGGAAATCTCCCGTTCCGCGCTGTATGCCGATTTCCATTCAGGATTTCGAAGTTCTAAAACTTCGATCATATGGTGTTCAATCATATGAATTTCATTTTACACTTCAAAATTCTGTAGGGGACCCATATATATATATATATATATATATATATATATATTTTTTTTTAATTTTTTTTTTGTTTTTTTGTTTTAACTTTTCTTTAAAAGTATGCACGCACACACACACACACACATACATGCACACACACATATATATATATGTATATATATATATATATATATATATATATATATATATATGTGCATTCACATTTCTTTATAAATATTGGTGTTCTTAATGTATTGCTTTTTGTACTGGTTGGTGATCTTTATATATGTATATATATATATATATATATATATATATATATATATATATATACACACACACACACACACACACACACACACACACACATATATATATATATATATATATATATATATATATATATATATATATATATATATGGGTTCACTTCAGAATTTCAAAATACCAAAAATCCTGAGGTTCAAAATATCGAACTCAAAACCTCGAGATCTTGGAATCTCAAAATTCTGAACTCCCCCCCCAAAAAAAACAGTCAACAAAATAAAAAACATGTTTTTGCAGGGGGCCAATCCCCCTCTGCACCCCCCACACCCCCTCTACTTAAATATACCAACTCTGAGATCGCACTACAGCGAGGAAAAGGGAAATCTCCTGTTCTGCTCTGTATGCCGATCTCTGTTCAGAATTTCAAAGTTCTAAAACTTTGATCATATGGTCTTCGATCATATGACATTCAAAGTTTTAAGCTTTGAAATTCTGAAGTGGACCCATATATATATATATATATATATATATATATATATATATATATATATATATATATATGTATACATATATATATATATATATATATATATATATATATATATATATATATATATATATATATAGAATGAAACCAACAAAAAAGAACAAAGCAACCACCATAGGTATATATTGCAGCTCAGATAAAAATATTCCAAAGGAAAGCAATAACACTACTATGGAAACTAATGGCAATAAAATAAAAATGATTTAATATTACGATAAAATAGCAATAAAACGAGATAAGCATTTTGGGGCATTCCAATGCCCTTCTTCAGATCCTTTCCAATCATAAAATTAACAAATATTTAAACAAAATCTAAACCAATCAAAAATAAATATTTGCACCTACACCCTTTCAGGGATGGTTTTAAAGGAATGGAAGTATTCAATCCTGGAGGCGTGTCTGCTTGCAAATCACCAATCCAATTCATCTCGGCCAATTCAGTACATAATATAATGTCTCCTCCTCTCATATTTTTATAAATTACTTGAATGGCCATAAACTTATAATCGTGAGAACTATTAGCCATAACATGTTTCACTAACGGATTCTTGTCATCTTTAAGCTGAATATCACTGGCATGCTTGGAAATCTTCTCCTTAAACTGTCGGCTCATTTTACTGACATAAAAGCAGTCACAGTGCTGAGAACAGGCAATGTAGACAAGATCTCTAGTATTACAATCAGCATATGTTCAAGGAAATGTCCCAACTCTGCTAGACAATGTACGAACATAGTTACACTGAGTATGGCAAAGTAGGCGTTTTAAGTTCTTATTATATTTAAACGATAATGATGGACTCTCTCCCACCATCTGTCTTATATTCTCATCACTAGTCAGGATCTTCCAGTTGTCTCTTATGATGTTGCATGCATAAAGAACATCATAGGAATATGTCAAAATCACTCTCGTAGGTGCAGTTCTCATAGCCTATATTTCCAATAAACAAGTGTTCATACATCCTATAACTCCTAAATCCTACTCTTTTATAAACATATACTGATTGTAATATAGATATAGATAAAGGTATGTACAGATATAGCTATAGATATGTATGCACACACACATCTGTGTACAAATCTTTAAGTGTGAAGCAGACCTTTGATA
>NC_056744.1:231798902-231823902 GCF_019279795.1 Protopterus annectens
TCTCGTCTTTCACTGTGGCCACAACTCAGGGATAAATGCTTTTACCACCAGTTCTGCTGTTGTCATACTCGAGATATGAGTTCCTTATTCCACACTGATTTTCCCAACAGTTTATAGTTAATAAACTTTAGGCCACTTTGCACAAAATTAGTAAGCAGTGGCAGGATAGCCACAATAATGACCACTGTGTTTCTGTATCCTACTGTATGAAGTGCAAATCAGACTTTGATTAGGAGGTTGATGTAAAAACTTGTGTATTAATGTGTTACTAAATGAAGATGAGGAAGAAGATAAAAAACACATTAAATGTGTCAGCATTGCAAGTTCATAGGTTAGTACTAAGCTAACTGCCCTTGTGAGCCATTTTAAGCCTAGCCAATTATCTTTTGTGAGACTCAAACCCTGCACCTTGTGTTTGTAAGGCAAACACCTTAACCGTTAGGCAACCCTCCCAACCCTCCCATCACCCTGTAAGTTATTCAGATTTGCCAGGAAAACTGATGGCTATTTGCATCTCACTATTTCAGACACTACCTAAGCCCAGCAATGTTAAATAATATCACCTAGCCAAATATGAAACAACAGACACAGGCATTTTTTTTGGGAGGGGGGTCCAGGCTGTGGCTCTGACCATCAGCTGCCTGGTATTACCCTTACAACTCAAACCCCCAAAGCCAGTAACCTTAGGACAATGTTAACAAAGAGAAGGGGAAGAGGAAGTGGATAGTGGCTAGTACCCTAGTACAATTTCCATGTTTCGGGACTACTAGTGGGTAGGAAAGGAAAGAGGTGAGCAGAATCATAGGAATGGATCAGAGTGGCACCTGCAGAATTTTGCCTGAGGTGTGGATTTTTACTAAGCCTCAACTACCTCCCAGAATTTGCTAACAACACCTGCATTGGGTTGATCGAGCAACATGGATTTGTGAACATGTATTACCCCACCTGTGACTTTAGAGAGGTCACATGTTTTCTGTTCTTCCCACTGCCCATCAGACCAGCAACCTTTCTGCAAGCTCTGTCCTTCACTAGAGCTTCTGCAAAAGGGACACCTAGCACGTTTCTATTCAGGAAAGATAGGAAGACCCAGCTCCTCTGCCTTACCAACAAGCATCCAAACTGCAAATCAAACTTGGGTTGCCTGGACCTTAGTCGGGTCATTATGGGTCTATACTAGGTGAGGCACAGTCATTTATTTTAATATGTTAATTAGAGTGACTATCTATTTCTTACTGGAGAACAAAAATGGTTGTGGCATGTTGGTTTTCAATATTCTAGTTTATATTTGGATATTATTAAACTAAGTACATGAGTGTTCTATTATTTTATTAGAATTTTTTTCTTACCATGACTTGGCAGCACCATTTTCAGTGGTAATACTGGGGGCGTAGTCCCAGAAAAGAACACCACCATCTTCATTTTCCTTCACACCAGCCTAGATATAATACATTCAGACAATAATGATAAAGTACAGTATGATGTTTGTAATAAAACAACACAACCTGTCCCTGTGTTAAACTTTCAAATGTATACCAGAAATGTATCTGCACTTACTAATTCAGATCATTAATTACCAAATTGATTACCTCTGTACAGAAACATTATAGTCTACTTATTAATGGTTTGGAGATTTAAAATAGTCAGTGGTTAAATGAGATTTATTTTCAGCGATGCCAGTATCATGGGCCATTGCTCTGTCAACACTGGCTTATTGCAGCACTGAATTAGAATTCAAGTTGGTTTGTCAATAGACAGCAATATGCTACTGAGACAGGAGCATGGCACATCTAAGACAATATACAACAGACAGAAGTTATTATGAAAAAGAAAGGTCAAGAGCTCATGAGTAAGAGAACAGATGTTATTCAGGGTACAGCCTGCATGAAGAGGGAGAATGAAGAAAAATCAAAGCAGATAAGTGCTTCAGTGAAAGTGCAGTTCCAGAGGGGAAAATGATAATACAAGCTATTTAATGTCAACCTCAGTTACGGATCCACTGTATAATGCCTCTATGTGAGTTCTCTTTCACCAGTTTATATCTACTGTGCACTACATACCTTTAAAAAAAGAAAAAAAAAAATATATATATATATATATATATATATATATATATATATATATATATATATATAATCTTACTGCCCGTCATCCCACTGAAATCGGTTTTCAATTTGTATGTAAATTCCCTTTATATAGCTTATGAATATTTAAATGTGATATGTTGTAAGTAGATGGTACTACCATAACTTTTTATGATTGGGACTGAAAATGGGCATTTCTCCATCCCAAGCTTCACCCCATTTAATAAGTGTATAAATACATAAATAATAAAAAAAAAAAAAACATAATTAGGAAGAGGCCTGATGCAGACTCTGTCTTGATGATGGTTATCAATTACTCAAGAAAAGAAAAAGTAAACTCCAGTAAGTGACAGGAAAGAGGATGGAGGGGATGTCTTCTAAAGGTGTTAGTAGTAATCTTATTTTCATCTGCTTTGATCCTTAGTTGGTACATGATGTATAGTCCAACTGTCTGGAATGGTTGTTTCCATTTTCAAACAATCACCTGACAAGGCTGTGCCCCCTATTCAGAGGTGGGTATGAGATGCGCTGTGTTCATAGGTTCACAGGTAGGTACTAGGCTATTGGCTCTAGGGCCTATATAAACCTAGCCAAAAAGGCACCCTGGCGTTTTGCCACCCAAGAAAATTATTTTCCTTTGCCCCTGTCAAGCAGAGCCACAGAGGTGATCCCCAGGGTGAATTTCCTATTTCCCATCCAATCATCAAGATTTTTCTTGAAGAGTGCTAATGAGGAGCTTTGTTTGATATAGACAGGTAATTTGTTCCAGAGTATGGGAAGTCTCTGGGACAGGAATCTATCCCTCCAGCATTCTCTGTTTATTGTGGTGACAAGATTTACGTCCTTAGAGCATGTAGCTCAGAGGAATTGGGATTTCTTTAAGTGAAGCATGTCCAACAGCTTTGGGTTTGACATAGCTTTGTGTGTTAGGCAGAGATCGTCTCTGAGTAGGCGATATGCGATGGAGTAAAGCTGGAGTTTTTTGAGACGGTCTGCGTAGGGCATCTGTTTGTGGCCGGTAATCCTCTTTGTGAGGTATTTCTGCGGCCTTTCCAGTTATTGTAGATGTCTTGTGAGGTACATACCAAAAGGGGCATTGTACTCTATAATGGGTCTAATGAGTGATGAGTAGAGGGGAACAATGACCTCTTTTTTCCTGGATGAGAAATCTCTTGTGATGAGGTGTGTCACATAGAAGGATTTCCTGACTACTGTGGTGATGTGATTATCAAAGGAGAGACTATTGTCCACCTGTGTCCCAAGGTCTCTTATCACACTTTCGGTGTTACGTAGACTACCACCTATGTGGTAGCTCATGGGTACAGAGTTTTTACCAAAGGGGATGACAATGCACTTTTTGGCATTGAACTGGAGGCCATGGCTTTGACACCAGGCATCTGTCTCAGTGAGGCCCTTTTGTAGGATGCCCACATTGTTAGGAGTTTCAATTATGGCTCCTAGTTTGCAGTCATCTGTGAACTTTATTAGCCAAAGACCTTCTGTGTTAGCCTGTACTTCAGAAAAGTAAATACCAAACAGGACTGGACTCAGGACTGAACCCTGTGGTACTCCACTTGTCACTGGTCTAAAGTCAGATTTGGAGTCTGCTACTTTCACAGTGTGGGTTCTGTCAGTGAGCCAGTTGGCAACCCATCTTGTGACATAGGGATTTATACCTAGTTTAGCCAGTTTATCTATAATTCCAGAGTGAGGGATGGTCCTAAAAACCTTGACGAGATCTACATAGGCTGTGTGAACCACCTTACCCTCGTCTACGGCTTTGATGACTGCTTCAAAGAAGTCTATCAGGTTTAGGAGACATGATCTGCCTTTTACAAACCAGAACTGGGTGGGATCCAGAGTTTAGAGATTACCAATGTCTTTGTTTATAAGTTCCATGATGATATGTTTCATGGTTTTGCAGACCAGGCTTGTTAGGCTAATGGGGCTGTAGTTCCCCAGGTCTGTGGTAGGCTCCCCCTTTGTGGAGTGGGATAACCGTTACTGTGCACCATTCAGTGGGCACAAAGCCTGAGGTGAGGCTATGACTGAACATGGTGCTTAGGTGGGGTGCCAGTTTATTCTGTAGTTCATGTAGAACGCAGCCTGGGATGTTGTCAGGTCCCATGGATGCTGTGTTCTTAGCTTTGGAGAGTGTGTTTTTTACTTGTGCAGCCATGATTACAGGAACTTTGCATTCTTCCGGAATAGAAATAGGCCCTTTAGGGGGTGAGAGGAGGTAAAGTTAGCACTGAACCTATCTGTCAGCATGTTGGCAATAGTTGCTTCTGTATATTTAGTGCAATTGTGCTGTAACTCAGAGCAGATCTAAGTGTTGCCATTGAGATTCTTGACATAGCTATAGAATGCTTTGTGGTTGTCTTTAAAATCAGTTGCGATTTTGTTTTCATAACTAGTTTTGGAGGATTTTATGAGGAATCTCATCTTCTTACTGAGGCTGACCAGGGAGTTCCTCCAGTCATGGGATTTTACTCTTTTTTGCAACAGTTTCTTTCTTCTGTTGTAGAGTTTATTTATGGCAGGGGAACACCAGATTGGCTTCCTTTTTTTGGAGGATAGCATATTGGTTCTGTTAGGAATAGCACGATCCATGCACTTGTGTAAGTGCTTATAAAGTGCATTTGTGTAGGATTCAGCAGTCGTACCTCTATTGTCCATCTGCATAGGTATCGTGAAGTTTGCCACTTCTGTCTTAAGAAGTGTGAAGTTGGCTTTGGAGAAATTTTTTACGGTGGTTTCCCTAATGGGGGGTGGGGGTGGGATGTGGATGTCTAGGGTGATTAGCTTGTGGTCAGATCTGACCAACGAGGAACTGGCCTCTAATGTGGAACACCGGTCGCCCGTGTTGGTAATGAACAGGTCTAGGATATTGCTGCCCCTGGTGGGGGTGTGGATAAGTTGATCCAAGGCGTTGGAATTTATGAATTCCAGAAAACGTTGAGCAAAAGAGTTGGTACATGAGTAGTTTTCCCAGTTACTGGTGGGGTAGTTGAAATCGCCCATTATTAGGGTGTTGGTTTGTACCCTAATATTTTCCAGTGTATCAAGAAATGAGTAGTGGAAATCCTGGGGCATGGTGGGGGATCTGTAGAAAGTTACAGTTTGGATTGCGGTCTTGCCCAGTGTTAGTTGCCCTTGGATAATCTCAGATGCATTATGCTGAGCAACTAGCCTGGAGGTGTGGATATCCTTAATGAATATGGACACGCCTCCACCTTTAGTGTTTCGGTCCAGGTTAGGTCGCCAAAAAGTGGTATGAATTATAGCCTGGTAATGCAGGGGTGCTCTCTGGAGCCTTGAACCAGGTCTGTGTCACTGCACAGATGTCGATATTGTCCTTTTTAAGGAGTGCCTTCAGGAATGCATTTTGATGTTTAGACTTCTAGCATTGAGTAGCATTACCCCCGGATTTTGCTTACTTGTACCTGTTACAGTGGTGAATTTATCATTTGACCCTTGCCTAAAAAAGGCAATATAGGGGTGTCAAGAGCCTTAGCCAGTATCTAGAATCCTAAAGGGTGACAGGTGCAGGCCATCTCTGGCAAAGCATCGTGGTCTGTCGATGTCATCCCAGGCAGACAGATACTGGATCCCCTTAGAATGACACCAGAAGCTAAGTCAATTGTTGAAGTCAAGCATTTTTTCCTTGTACTGTGGTATCATTCTGGGTGATGGCAGGATGCTACTCAGGGCTAGGGTCATACCTGCCTGGGCTACAAGATCAGAGAGCTCCTCCATGTCTCTTTTCATGTAGTCCAGGGAGGTACATCTCAGGTCATTCACATCAACATGGTCAATGACAGAGTCATATTTGTTACTTGTTGTGGAGTGACCTGAGTGTGTGGGTTATGTTGTGGAGCCTGGCACCTGACAGGCAGCTGGCAGTAACTTTCTCTTTGTTTAGCTTGGTTAGTGGAACATCAGTGTGCCTGACTATAGAGTCACCTATGACTAGAGTGTTGGGTACGTTCTTATGCCTTATGGGCTGTGGTTGAGTGGCACACTGAGTTTGTGGGCTATATGTCATTTGGGTTGTGTTGGGGGTGGAGGTTGCTTGCGTTTCTGCTTTGGAGGTCTCTGTTGCTTGAACAGATTTGTATTGAGAGCCTCCGCAAATGTAGATGTGAGTCTTGTGTTGCTATGTTTGTGTTTTGGTGATGTAGGTTTTGATGGACTATGTGATGAGCATGGTGTGGTACAAGTGTTTACCTTCTGCTCCTGACTGTCTAGTCCAGTCTTGGGTCAAGAGAGCTTTGCTTCCAGTTTGGCTATATAAGTGCATCTCTCACAGGTTGTAGTGTTGGGTGGTAGGAGGAGAGGGTTGTCTGTGTACATAAGGCAATTGCTGCATTGCCTCAAGATGCCCAGATTCATCAGGTAGACAGTAGAAAATATCGAGAGCTGACCCTTAGACATGCCTGGATAGGTGCTTATTTATTAAGTACTAAAACTGTTTTCCTTTAGACAAGTGAGGACAGTTGAGTGCTGTAGTAATTTGTAGCTTATTTAGTGCTAGACTTCTATATCCATTTGTAGAGTTAAACTTTCTAAGTGGAGAACACAAGGAGAGCAGGTAGTTAATCTTACACCAGTATAATTCTTTATGTAGTATGCTGGGTCTAAATGTCAGTCGGATAAGTGGGGAGCCATCACTAAATGCAATATTGGGTATTGACTAGCATTTCTAGGTTATTACATTGGGATGAAATGACTAGGCTTAAAATAACCTCTGGGTCAACAGCCTAGTAATCTTCTATGATCCTACGATCATATGATGAGGTATGATTTGTCTTCAAGGACTTAGTACCACGTCAGTACTATACTATACGCAAGAACTCATTACCATGTCAGTACTATGCTATACACAGGGACTTAGTACCATGTCAGTACTATGCTATACACAGGGTCTCAGTACCATGTTAGTACTATGCTATACTCAGGGACTTACCATGTCAGTACTATGCTATACACAGGGACTCAGTACCATGTCAGTAATATGCTATACAGAGGGACTCAGTACTATGCCAATACTATGCTATACAGAGGGACTTAGAATCATGTCAGTATGAAGCTATACACAGGGACTTAGAATCATGTCAGTACGATGCTATACACAGGCACTTACCATGCCAGCACTATGCTATACACAGGGACTTAGTACCGTATCAGTAATATATACACAGGGACTTAGTATCATTTCAGTAATATGCTATACACAGGGACTTAGTACCATGTCAATATGATGCTATACACTGGCACTTAGTACCATGTCAGTACTATACTATACACAGGTACCATGTCAGTACTATGCTACACACAAGGAGTTAGTATCATGTCACTAATATGCTATACCAGAGGGACTTAGTACCATGTAGTATGATGCTATACACAGGGACTTCGTACCATGTCAGTACGATGCTATACACAGGGACTTAGTATCATGTCAGTACTATGCTATACACAGGGACTCAGTACCATGTTAGTACTATGCTATACACAGGGACTTACCATGTTAGTACTATGCTATACACAGGGACTCAGTACCATGTCAGTAATATATACACAGGGACTTAGTATCATTTCAGTAATATGCTATACACAGGGACTTTGTACCATGTCAGTATGATGCTATACACTGGCACTTAGTACCATGTCAGTACTATGCTATACACAGGTACCATGTCAGTACTATGCTACACACAAGGAGGTAGGATCATGTCACTACTATGCTATACAGAGGGACATAGTACAATGTAGTATGATGCTATACACAGGGACTTCGTACCATGTCAGTACGATGCTATGCACAGGGACTCAGTACCATGCCATCACTATACTATACACAGGGAGTTAGTACCATGTCAGTGTTATGCAATACAGAGGGACTTAGTACCATGTCAATACGATGCTATATACATTGATATGAAACATCATTATGGACAAATGGTTCACCATGTGGTTAATGAAAAAGATTGCATAACAAATGTTTGACATACATATTTATGAACATTAAAGTATGACATTTTTTGTTATATACCAAGTCTAAAATTGTTGTGTCTTAGAGAATTCTTCAGAAGTTCCCCATGAACTGAGGTGCACTTTTCTTGGTGTTGGTATATATGTAAACAAAATGGGCTTCAGGGCATATACCCCACTATTGAGGATGCAGGGAGATAAAGACCTTCTATAAATACTTTTTTTTTTTTATTGAACTTGAATGTTCACTATTACTTTTAATCACACGTGTTTACACATTTAAGTGTCAAACACTTGTGTAATCTTTGGATGTGAAACCAGTCAGCAAATAAATGTACTGGTGGTTAAAGAAATGAAGCAGGGAAGTGTAAGTGCGATGTCATTAGGCGACAATATTTTGAAATAAAAAATAGTGGAATTCCTGAGAGACCTGGAAATGATGGATGACTGCTGTGGCATGGAGACATGCTGGATATATAAAAGAGGAAAGAGAGTATCACAGTAAACCTTGACACTAAGCTAGTAAATCTTTTATTCTGTCTATGTTTATTCACAAGTCCTTTTCCTTGGTGAGGCAGGAATTTCACATAATGCAGTCAGCAGTAATGAACAGCAATAAGCAATAAGGAGCAGTCAGTTCATATCCATTTCTGTGCATTCAAAACTCCCTTTCAAACAAGTAATTGGAGCTTTGAAAATCCATTTACAGCAAGCTAGGAATATGGGTCAGCTGTTTTCAGCTTCAAGTAGATATAAAAAATTATTCTGTTCTCTTTACTAATCTTTTCAGCTTAAAGCACATTTTTCTTGCTGCCAAACATTTTCAAATGTATGAATACAAGACGAAATGGAGGTTACACCTTTTTCATTAAATTAAACAAAAGAAACTAATAAAGCCAAAATAAAATATCAAAAATTGCTTTTCAGTATTTGTTTTTGATCTCCTTTTAGCTGGGGGAATCTAATTAGTTCTGCTGTTATATAACTAATTGTAAAGTGTCTACTGTCCTCATTTTCTGGGAGAAGAAAAAGAATTATGATATTAATGGAGCACTGTTAACAATATTCCCATACAGCTTACTTTGATCAGCTTAATGTCTTGCTAATATCCTAATTGGAGAAATGCAAGAATACTGCATTTGTGCTTAAGAGCTTCAGGTACAAGACAGGCTTGTTATGTTTTGTTGGAATCAAGTAAAACATATTTGGTAATTATAACTTTAACAGAAGAAAATTAACTGAGGGAACCAAAAGCAACAACTTTTATTGCATGCACACATCTCAACAAACGTTCTGTGTTTTATTTCTAGTGGCTTGTTAGTTCTTAAGCAAATGGAGACAATATTTAGGTGATCACAACAAGATGGTATTAAATTAATTTCCAATTTAAGCTCTGAGTGCAAATGCCATGTCTTTGTGGTAAAGAGAAAACCCTTCACTTAAACTGACTTTGTAACTTATATACGATGTTCATCGTGGTTCACTGTTGCAGTCATTACTGTAGGGTTCTTCCTGCTGGCAGCAGCCCTCGATCGGTCAGAGTCCCAAAGTCTGGGTCCGACGTCGGCTGAGGTCACTCCTTCCCTGACGTCAGTGTGCCAGGGGTATAAAGGTCTCAGCCAGTGCCATTTTCCTCAGTCTTTCTTGCCACGCGGTGCCTGAAGCAAAGCAGTTCGCAAGTGCCGGTCGGCCGACTCCTGTTCACTTTGGTGATTTGTCTGAAGACTTCTTCTTCCTAAAGCTAAGTACCCTGTTGGGGAAACTTTTTTCTTGCTCCAGTCCGATGTCAGAAAAAGTTAATAACTGTATTTCTTGTGGGAAGCAAATACCTCATAAGGATTTTCATTCATACTGTATTCCTTGCCTAGGCCCTGACCACGACGTAGCTAGTTGTAGGTTTTGTGCTAGATTTAACCAACGAACTATTAAGAGCAGGTACGATTTTGCCTTCCATTACTTTGGGAGAAGATTTAATTACAATATGTCGTCGAATTCTTTTCCAGCTAGAGCTCACAAACGGCGCAAAGATAAAGATAGGCCTCCGAGGTCCAAAACGGATGACATTTCTTTATTAGAGCCAGTTGCTGGTTCATCGGTCGTCAGTGAGGTGCTTTCGCAGCCCCTGTCGTCCATCACTTTTGAACTGCTCGCCTGTACCGACTCTCATGAGGAGCCGATGGGGCCTTCTGTATTTCAAGGGACCGGACCTTCGGATAATGCCCCCCCAGATGGGTCTGGAGCTGCTGTGCAGGCACCGGCTTCTGATGGGTTTTCAGGCCTACACAGCTTCATGTTAAAATGGCTTCAGTGTTACAGTCAAAGACAGAGGCCCCGGCAAAGTCAAAGAAACAAGCACAGGCCTCTTCAGTTCAAGGCCCTAGACCTCAGGGACAGATGCTTAAAATGGCCGAAGACCTGTTAACTATGATCAGGGGTTCCCATCCCCCTCCTGACAAAAGGCCTAGGCAAGAGCCAGATTATGATTCATCAGATCAGGTTTCAATTTCTTCTGCTTCTTCCTCTCAGCAGGACTATTCTTTCCCTCCTTATGAGGATTCTGATGCTTCAGAATCCCTTCCTTCAGCTTCCCCTCCTGTAGATTATTCTTTTGGGGAAACCTTGCATGACATGAGAGAGCATTTCCACTGGGAAGGGCAGGAATACTCTGAATCCAAGAGAAGGCTTAGAGATTTTCTTCTTTTCCCCCAGCATAGGCCACTGGCTGTCCCCCCTGTCTTGGACACTGCGGATGATGTTTTTACAGAGTCTCTCTCCTGATTCCTTTCCTCCTGCTCCTGTCAAACCGGATAGGTATTATAGGGAGCCGGATTCTCACAAATTCCTTTTTAAAAATTCTTCAGCTGATCCAGAAACTATTTCTCAGGGCCCTAAGGGTGTTAAAGCGGCCTCTGCTAAGAACCATATTCCCTCTGACAGAGAGTCCAGAGCCTTGGAAAGATGGGGCAAAAAGTCTATACTTCTACTACGTTGTCTATTAGAGCTTTGAACTGTCAATTTCATATGTTGAAATACCAGCAGTAACTTTTGTCTGTGTTGAAGCAAAAGATGTCAGCTGTTTCTGGTTATACTGAAGATAAGGAGCTACAGGATTTATTACATGCTATTGAGCAGGTGGGTAAACATACCCTGCACTGTGGTTTTGATTCTTTGGAGGCTTCTTGCAGGGCTGCAGCTTCTGGCACAGTTATTAGAAGGCATGCTTGGTTAAGGGAGCAAAGTTTGCCAGATCAGGTTAAGGCAAAACTGTTGGATGCCCCTCTGCAATACAATGTTTTGTTTGTGGCCAAGGCCGAGGAGGTATTAAAGAAAATGGAAGACAAGGCCAAATCTATGCAGATGGTTAAAGATTTTTTACAGGTGCAACCTCCTAGATTTAGCAGGAACTGGCCAGCTAAGCCGTGGTCCTTTCCGACAGGCCTCAGAGAGGTAGATACAGGTGTTCCAGAGGTAGAGGACAGGCACAAACCTCTTTCAGACCCAGCCAGTGGAGTGCTCCCTCTCCCAAGGGTGGAGAAGATAGGTCTCAACCTTACAGGAAACAGTCTTTATGACTCTCCCTTATTAGCTCCAGGGGCTCCACTCCTGAAAATGCCTTTATTCAAGGCTTTTCCTGGTTCCCAGGAAGGAAAACACATGAAGACCAATCCTGGACCTCTCAGTACTAAACACTTTTCTGGACATTCCAAAATTCAAAATGCTCACTCTGCAGCAGCTGCTACCCATGTTGAGCAAGAATGCTTGGATGGTGACTTTGGACTTAAAATAAGCTTACCTGCATATTCCTATAAGGCAGGAATGCAGAAGGTCCCTCAGATTCAAAGCGGGCTCGAAACATTACCAGTTCTCTGTGCTGCCCTTTGGCTTATCTACTGCGCCCAGGGTCTTTACCAAGTGCCTGGCTCCAGTAATGGCATTTTGCAGACAGAAGGGAATTTAAATATACCCTTATCTGGACGATTGTCTCATTCAAGCAGACAACAAGGAGACTTTACGTCAGCATCTGGTTTTTGTGCAGCATCTTCTCAGGTGTCTAGGGTTTACAGTGAACCTAAAGAAATCAAACCTGGTACCCACTCAAGATTACTTTCCTGGGTGCTCTTTTGAGCACTACAACCCAGATGGCTTACTTGACACCAGACAAAAAAGTGCAACTGGCTTCCTCTTTCAAAAACCTAGCTGCAAAGAGTCAGCTAACTGCAAGAAAAATTCTGCAGGCTTTGGGTTACATGGCATCCTGCATTCTGCTAATACCATATGCAAGACTGTTTATGAGGAAAATACAGTGGTACCTCAAGAGTGTATGGTCTCAGCATTGTCACAGTTTGGAAACAGTTATCATGATTCTGCCTTGCCTCCAGCGGGAATTTCTTTGGTGGGCCAAGGCCTGTCTCCAGAACAAGGCAAAGCCTTTCTGTTCCACTCCAGCCAATCAAGTGATAATGACGGATGCTTCGGACTATGCATGGGGATCCCACATGCAAGGAAAATGTCTTCAGGGTGCCTGGACAGAGGACCAAATGCACCTGCACATAAATTTGAAGGAAATGCTAGCTGTACAGAATGCTCTGACAGCTTTCAAGGATCTCATTCTACCAGGACAATTACTGATAAAGACAGACAACACTACAGTAATGTGGTACATAAACAAGCAGGAAGGCTCCCATTCTTATCCCCTGTGCAGACTGGCCATGACTCTGTGGAACACAGCACTGGCCTCCAAGGTGGATTTACAAGCACAATTTCTGACAGGAAAGGACAACTCTCTGGCAGACAGTCTAAGCAGAAATCTCTCAGATCCACACGAATGGATGTTGGATGTTCAGGTATTCAGGATGGTAACAGAGGCATGGGGGTGCCCAGACATATATCTCTTTGCATCTCCCCTAAACTACCAGCTTCAAACGTTCTGCATGAGGACCTACCACGAACGGGCTTGGAAAGTGGATGCTCTTTCATTCATTTGGAAAAACCTCTCAGTGTATGCTTTTCCCCCATTGCCTCTTCTACCAAGGGTACTTCTGAAGATCAAACAGGACAAACCAAATATGATTCTTCTGGCCCCCAACTGGCCTCGGCAATTCTGGTATTCAACCATGATGAACTTGGCTCAGGGTCCACCCTGGATTCTACCCCAAATTCCACATCTACTGTCTCAACAAGACGGCCGGATCCTGCACAGTCATGTCAAAACGTTGAATCTAGCGGTCTGGCAGATCCAGGGGCTATAAGCAATTCATATCTCAGGGGAGTAAAGAATATTAGGCCCCCTAGAAGTGCTCCAGTTCCCGCTTGGGATCTCAACTATGTTTTGGAAAAACTTACTCTGTCTCCTTTTGAGCCTGCAGCTACCACAGATTTAAAGTTTTTATCTTGGAAAACTGCTCTTCTTTTAGCAATAACCTCTGCCAGAAGGGTCTCGGAATTACAAGCACTCATGTCTGTGGAACCCTTCATTATTTTTCATCAGGACAGGGTTTCCCTGAGGACTAATCCCTCTTTTATGCCTAAGGTGGTATCTAAGGTAGCCTTGAATCAGACTATTCATTTACCTACCTTCTAGCCTAATCCTCAAAGTGAAGAAGAGAGAATTTTGCATTCTTTAGACATTCACAGACAGCTTCGATTTTACCTGGACAGGACCAGGTTTTTTAGGAAAACGGACCAATTGTTTGTAGCCTATGCTGCTACATCACAAGGAAAAGCAATCACTAAGCAAACTATTTCTAAGTGGATTTCCCACTGCATCAGATTTTGTTACTCTCATCATGGTAAACCAGTTCCTATTAACATTAGGACACATTCTACCAGAGCTGCTGCTACTTCAGCAGCCTTCCTCAGTGGAGTTCCTACCAAGGAAATCTTAGAAGCTGCTACTTGGAGTTCTGTGCACACCTTTTCTAAGCACTACAACCTCCCTCTCTACTCTAAATCTAGGGCTGGCTTTGCCTCTGCAGTCCTGCAGGGCCTTGTGGCCACCCCTTCTGTACCTTCTCCAGCCACCCTTTCTTAGCTTTGGGATTCAACCCTACAGTAATGACTGCAACAGTGAACCACGATGAACATAGTACAGTTGCGTACTCTTACCATAAATGTAGATGTTTGAGTGTGTTTACTGTTGCAGTCTGGGTTACCCTACCCCCCATCCCCTCTTTTGCTGTGTTTCCTTTATACTACTCTTCCGCTGAGGTATATGTGCTTATGACTTTTAGATGTTTTATTTTGACGCATGCTTATTCTTCTGTCTAAGCTACTGGCCTGTTTTTGGGCACCTGACATCTGGGGCAGAAAAACTGAGGAAAATGGCACCGGCTGAGGCCTTTATACCCCTGGTGAGCTGACGTCAGGGAAGGAGCGACCTCAGCCGACGTCGGACCCAGACTTTGGGACTCTGGCCGACCGAGGGCTGCTGCCAGCAGGAAGAACCCTACAGTAATGACTGCAACAGTGAACACACTTGAACATCTACATTTATGGTAAGAGTACACAACTGTACTTTTTTAAACTGATTGGATTGATTGATTGATTGATTGATTGATTGATTGATTGATTGATTGACTTGTGAATGGGCATGCTTTCTGCAGTTCTCTCAGCTTTGGTCTTACCTCATAAATGTAATCAACATGGCTGAGACCATGAATTGTTTACAAGATTCATTCTGTTTTATTGTGTTTGATTCTTTCACCCTCTACTATCATCCCAAGTGTCACTGAGCAAATAATTTGTCCAGTTAGTACTTCTAAGCTGTCAAGCATAAAAAGGTGTATTTCCCTAATGAACTTATTCTATTAAAATTAATAAAAATGAATACAAATCCTGATTAACTTAATTTATTATCACTGTGGGTAAATGAAACTGCTGATAGAAACATACAAATGTGTTATTATATTTGTTAAACACAAACAGTATCTGTCTTTGCTAAAGGAAATAAACTAATCTTCACCAGTAAAAAATAGTGAAATGGATGTTACATCATACAGTTTAGGTGGCACTTTTAATTTAGTAACCTGCATTCACTTTTATGTATAAGTCTGATTTGCTTTTTTCCCTTAAACATATACATTTTAGTCATTGCACAAAATATCTGCTGATCTAGTTTTCTGAATTTTACAACTTTCTTTTTCTGTTAGAAATTCATTCACCTGTCAAAGTAACAGAGAATTCTGGAGTATTTTCATGTGCAGCCACCAGCTAAGTTCCTTGCTTAGGATCCCTGAGATACAAAGTCAGGCTTATATGTGCAAGCATGTTCCAAAATGATCAAATTTTGTGTGTTTATTATCATTATATTACACAAAATCAGCTGCACTGAAGGTTTTATTTTGTTTTATGAACATAGTCTTATCAGGACGAATTGTGAAAAATCTACTTAGATTATTTGTTGAACTAGCTCACCCTTTTGGTCATAGGGAAAACTGCATTTATTCATAGATAATTCATAATTATACCACTGTGGCTGATTATAAGGAAACACAAGATACTAGCAATAGAACGTGCAGAGCTCAAAGGTGTCAATGACCCCCAGCAGTTAGGTACTCTAAAACAAAGCAGCATATTAGTAATACAACCACATGCAGACAGACTGCAAAGAGACATTAGAAGAAGTTGTATAAATTAAAGAGTTTTTAAAAGCTGATTGTATACAGTGAATTTAGTAAAGAGTGGGTAAGGAATTTCTCTGCAAAGTCAGTCAGTCATGGTAGAGCATTTTCTCATAGTTAGCACAGAACACACATAAGGTTATATTTCCTTTTGTATAGAGATTACAGATGTAAATGCGTTTAACTGATATTTTATTAGGTGGGAAAATACAGGTGCATGCTTCAGTTCTCCAATCACTTGAATAAAACTTTGTTGCTTACATGTTGATAAAAATATAACAGAGGAACTGAATATACAAAAATGTCATAGTTTCTATAGATAGGTTGCAATTATTGGGTGTTATAATGGGTTGCAGCCGTTTGATAAAATTTAATACTTGGAGCTGTATCATATGATGCCAGCTACAATGCAGACAGCCTGGCAGACATGGCTGACTTTTGCATCCTGAGGGTTCTGACATGGCTGACTTGTACATCCGCGGGGTTCTGACATGGAGTAGGCTGTCTAAAGCACCGGCATCATGACATATTAATCTGCCATCCACACACAGTGCTACCTTGGACCACTTGATGCTTCTAGGTCTGTTAACACAATGGATTACGGCTATGAGCTGCTAATGGACTGCTTCCCATTACCCAGCATTTGATTCTTTTGTACTTCGCTTGCCCGCTGTACGTGTAGCTCTTCATCAGTCATTTAACCAGGCAGTGCTCCTGAGCTAAGTCTGAAACATGTCCATGTGGATCAGTGCTCTACACTGGTTACCAAATACAGGTAGATAGAGGGACAGACATACAATAGATAACCTCCTTAGTATAAGCAGTTTGCCATGGCTGTGCTCTGCTTCAGGACAGGAACGGATGAAAGGAACAGTGTAACAGGGAGCAGAATTATTCACCAGTATTTCAAATAAGCAAGCGATAATCAGTTATATGCTGGCCGGGAAGGAGAGTATTTAGTCCTGCTAGGATGGTTACAGTTGAAATTGAGAGAATGAATCCACTCGGATGTGTACTAGATGCCCGCTAATGCTGTATAGGTGGGATGGTTTTAGAAGCTGGTCACATGAATTCAGTTTTTTTTTAGATGGAGTCACTTATTGTCACCATGAATAAACTACAAACATACATTACTTTTCCTGGAAGTACATGCAGTTTTTAGGAACAATGTCAGAGCTGCACCATAAAGATGGTGCATTGGCTGCCTGTGGAATGATATATATATATATATATATATATATATATAGATATATATATATATATATATGTGTGTGTATATGTGTGTGTGTGTGTGTGTGTGTGTGTGTGTGTGTGTGTGTGTGTGTGTGTGTGTGTATATATATATATATATATATATATATATATATATACGGATCTGAGAGACTACATCAAAACTTAGGGGATGTCTCTTAGCTTAATGATGCTGAGGATCTAAAGTGACCTTTAATCCAATCAAAAGTATTTGAAAAACACTGAATTTGAATACTTCCAGAAAATAAGGACAAGCACACAAATAAGTGCCAGAGGTCCCTGACTACATAGGTTGGGAGTGGGAGTGTGTGGTTGCTACTGAGACCCTCTCTGCTGGCATTTTTCTTACCTTCATATTCCAGCTACTAGCTTTATAGGACTTTAATGATGATTACACAGACATATTGAAGGGGCTTTAAAATAACATTCCAGTCATGTTTGAAGCAATGAGTTTTGAACATTTTTATATTTTGGTACAATTACATTCTATAATATCTGTATTGGTAAATCTCAAAACAGTGTACTGTATATTAACGAGCAGCAGTACCCATAAGACATAGATGATTGTCACACTTAGTCAGAGAAATTTGTTTCCAGGCTAATCATTACAACTTTTGCATAGAGCAGGCTAAGGCAGTCTAAATGTAATGAAGGTACAGAGCTTGTAAGTGAGCTCTGATTGTTAGCAGCCTTTGTATGAGGATAAGGACCCTTCTGTTTCTCCTGGGCTGAATGTGCAGACAGGTAATGTGAAGTATGTCAAACTGACTGTGGGGGATACATGTCCTACCACCTTCTGCATCTACAATGCACACAATGAGAATAATGGTCTTCTAGAAGAAGCCATTATGCCAACCTCTCACCCCTCAAACAATTTGAAGGGGAATTCAGAAAGATAGATAATAGTGATGGCATCTTGATAAAATAGCACAGGCACAAATGCCCAGCAAGTACATTTTATCAATAAAACTGCCCTTAAAAGTGAAACCTGTAACTTGGTGTGGCTAAAACAAAGCCATTGCAAATAGACACGCTTAGAGTGGCTAGTTTGCACATTAAACAGCAAAACTATCAAATCTTAGCACAATAATAACCAAGTCTAGTGCCAAACCATACAGACCATGCAAAGAGTCATCTATATAATCCAGTTCACAACTTGCAGTATCCCACCCAAATACAGGTGCAGATAACATGGATATGCAATTTTCAAAGGTCATCATAGACATCTTGGTAGATATGGGAGCCCTGAGACGATGTAGCAGTTGCCTCATGCTCAAAGAAAACCATTTATTTCTTAAAGAAACAAACACAGTATGCAAGAGATGCACATACCCAATTATAGTGGAGGCAACAATCTTTTATTCAGTGTTAACAAGAAGACACAAACCTACATCCACCACTCATAGTTTTTACCACACACACACATAGACCAGCTTATGCTGAAGCACTAAAAAGCAATCTTCCCAAACCTCAAATACCTACTAAGCCTCTGTAAAAAACAATGCCTGTCCTCAGAAAATCTCTTAAGCACTCACCAAAAGCAACATCAAATACCACACAAATGCTTACAACCAGTGCAGCCCCAACAGAAAACAAACACATTATCCAGGAAACTTATCATAGAGGACTCCATTGTATGACATATAAATGCCCCACTCACCAGAGTGAACAAGGAGAAGATAATGGTTAGTTGATTATGTGGGGTGAGGATCTGCCAAGTTACACATGAGCTTAAGTCACTACACCACAGGTGGCAGTATAATTCTGTCATAATCCATGTGGACGTTAATGACCTGAGACATACTTCCCTGGACTATATGAAGAGACAAATTACTGATTTCTCTGAACATGTGTCCCAAACAGGTATGTGAGTTGCATTGAGCAGCATTCTTCCTTCACAATCTATGCTGCCACAGTACTAACACAAGATGATTGACTTGAATAACTGGCTTAGTTTCTGTGATTTTCAGGGTCATTCATTATTTATCAGCATGGCTAATAAACCACATTGGTTTGCAAAAAATAATCTACACCCATCAACCCTAGGCTTCTGAATATTAGCTAAGACTTTATCCACCCTCTTTAGAGCCTTTCTAGGCAATGTCGAATTGACAAACCTACCAACATAACAAAACAGACATAAATCTAAAGGTGTTACTGCTCAAAGGAGCATAAACAAGAAACTCCACACGATACAAGCTCTTGTCACTCTGCAGAATATCGACATCTGTGACATGGTTTAAATCCTCTGAAGGTCCTCAAGTAGTGTAAGACTTCAGCACCTTCCACACATTTGACCATCAGCTGCAAGGGCAGCAACAAAAGGTGAAGGAAGCTCAATCCATATTAGCAACAAGTATAACTCTAACGTGGTTAAATAGGATGTTGCCCTGAAATGTACCCATATGAAAATCACCAAAGTACCATACCATATCCTTGCAAGCTATAGGTTACCCTCAATGGCCCTACAATCCCACAGCTTGTACCCAGACCTACTGTAGACATTCAACATTAAACTGAATACCCTGTACATGGGAAACTTTAACTACCCTCTATAGACTGGGAAACATACACTGTCTCATACTCACAGGCACAACGATTCCTGAACTTTATTAACACAAATAGCCTTAACCACAAAGCGTGCACACCCAAAAGATGTTCAAACATACTGGACCTAGTATTCACCGATGTGATGATATGAGGTATTGGCAGGTATGCCAGGGCAGTAGGATATGTAACATATGCCAGCATAGCTAGCTGGAGTTTTGTAAAGAATTATATGTAATTTGTATATCAAGCAGATTTGTACAGATGCTTGTCTTGAAAAAATTATTTGTAAAGCTGCTTGTGTTAAAAATGTACCAACAGTGGGTCCTGTTGGACAGAAAAGAAGTACACCTGCATGTCAGACTGTATTGTAACTTTTGGAATGAATATATTGTAACAGAGGATCCTGGAAGAGAAGAGGTTAACTTTGAAAAATGGTTTGAAATTAAATTACATGGTTTAGGCCATAAAGATTGTATCTTACAGTTCTCATTGCAGACAGAGTCAAAATATCTGTGAAAACCAGGACTAGGAATCCTACTGTGTTGCCCTTAGGGGTGAATTAATTGCTACTCTGGAAGGGTGGAAGTTTTTGAAATGGTTTTATAGCTTACAAATGCTATAACACATCTTAGCAAAGCTCTATATATGTGTATGGTAATACATATGTGCAAGATTCTGGATCAATTTCTAGTAAAGGGGTAGTGTGGGAACCAGAAGTCAAGCGACCACATGTATGTGATGCAATTATGTAATAAAGCACTGAAATGAAGTTTTAATACTAGATGAGACAGAAGTCTCAGGCAGTCTGTTTTTGAAACCTAACAAAGAAGGATCACTCAGCCACTTAATCTTGCTTTGCTTTAGTAAGCAACCAGGGAACAGCAATTCTTTAGCTCAATCAGGAAAATATAGGGCTATTAGATACGTACTTTTTCTGTATCTGTGTGAGTCTATCCACCTGTGTTATTTTTAATATTTCTTGTGATTGAAAGTCTTGTGTTTATTGTAAATAGATATTTAGTGTTTTCATGTTCTTTTATTATTCACCAATTCCCCAAGTGATGTGGATGTCCTCCAAGAGGGTCTCACCCAAACAAATGGCTGGTGCCAGAAACATGGCCTCAAGCTAAATGCCAAAAAAGGCATAATTATCCCCTTTGGAGAGAGTGATGTCCCCACATATTATCACATTAATAACAATGTCCTAAGTACACAATCAGTAGTGAGGGATTTGGGCACCCTGGTTGATAGAAACCTGACTTTTGACCACCATCTTGCTTCTGTTGTACAGAAAGCTTTCTACATGGCCCACCTCACAAGTAAGGTTATCTCATCCAGGGGCAAAGAGATCATATGATTCCTGTATTCTTCCCTTATAAGGCCAGTTATTGAGTACAATGACCCCTTTGGCATGTACCTCGCAAAGCACATGCAGAAGCAGGAAAGACTACAGAGGTTCCTCACCAGGAGAATCCAGGGCCTCAAACACCTGCCCTACACAGATAGGCTAAAAGCCATGTCCCTCTACTCAGTTTCATACAGACTCCTCAAAGGTGACCTCTGTCTGACATACAAAGCAATCTCAGACCCTGCGTTTTATTTTTTATTTTATTTTATATTTGTTGACCAGGTTAGTCCGACTGTGCTACAAATGCCCATTTTCAGCGGAGGTCCGAGGAGAAAAGCTCCAACAGAAAATAGAAATTTTACATATTGAATACATATAGAAATACATTCATCAGTACCACAGATTACTGCATTGCAGTGCCACACATTACATTCATCAGTAACACACATTATTGCATTACAGTGTCATACATTAAACTGTGGCAAGTGAAATACAAAGAAATACATTCATCAGAGGGATACATTCATAATTACATATTATTATACATAATCGTGCAATAGTTACATAGCTGAGATATTTTCCTAGTGATATTTGTGCAGTGATGTACCAAGAGGAGAAGATAAAGTAGTAAGTTTGTTTATTGAAGGGAAGGAAGAGAGAAGAGAAGTAGAAGGTTATAGGGGAGTGCATAAGGGGGATAATTACATTGGCAAGTCCATTTTTCATGAGGGTATTGTTTTTTTGTAGCAGTTTTGTCAAGCTCCACTCAAGCAAGCAGTTAGTGTGACCTCAGCCTGGTCCGTTATATCAATAGGACTTATTGGTGGGACAGATTTATATCCCAGAGACTCGCTCATCTGTGAAATATCCCTTTTTAAGTGCATTCTGGGTAAGTGGATGGGAAACAGAAAATACACTCCTGAGATTCCACCTGTGTCCCTGTTGGACAAGGGCTCTGGGTGCTGACTTGTTTAAATATGGGTTATACTCTTGGCTAGGCTTATAAGGGCCTCAGGGCCAATAGCCTAGTAACCTTCTATGATCCTAAGATCTTATATTAGCAACAAGCATAACTCTAGGTTAGTTAAATAGGATGATGTCCTGGAATTTACTCATATGCAAATCACCATAGACAGAGTCCCATACTATAGTCATGCAAGATATAATTTACCCTCAATCTCCTTAGAATGCCATAGCTCATACGTAAAACTCCTGGAGACCATACCTCTCAACCTCTTAATGCAAAATATCTGAACAAAGCTTAACAAAATGGGTGTACAAATAAGGCCATATTTTAAATATTGCTCCTATAAACATAGAAAGTTGCTAGAGTAACAGGATTTGTTTTAATATACATTTTCTGAAGGATTTGAAGTCTGAAACTCAAATATATGTCATTATTTAGTGACTTCAATCCTGATATCATCCCAGTAGTTTGCAAGGAAAAAAGAGGAATAGGCCAAAAGTATGAGCCAAAAATCTGGACATTCTGTGAAATTCTATACAGCTGAGAGGTATGCTGGAGACACTCACCATTAAACCAATTACCCTACTCATGGAAGACTGTAATTGCACCTCTATAGACAGTGCAGGAGAGCACTGCCCCCCCCCCCCACCAAATGTCACATCCTCATTGGTGAGGTCAGGTCACAAAGTTGAATCATTCAAAGTAAAGATTAACTTTGTAACACCAGCAAACAGTTAGGAGCTATTCCAAAGCAAACTACTTTCTATTAAGCAATAGTTCGTCAAAATTCAATGCTCCTCTAAACCAAGAGTTCACAGCAACTTATGCAGAATTGTTCACAGAGACCTTATGCAACCATGTAAATGGCTTTATAGAGGCTGCTGTGCTTAATAGAAGTAAGCCCAAACCTAACTCCAAACACAAACCACACTAGTGGAATCCTAACCTTATAGTGTACATAACAAATGGGAAAAAGTCTTGGCTAAAATCAGGAAAAGCAACTCCAATAATGGTAGAAGCACTCTAATAAAACTAAACAGGAAACTAAGAGGACTAATTAAGTCTAACAAGGTCAGTTATGAGGCCAAAATAGCATCACAGGCTAAAGACTACCACAAGCCCTTCTACAGCTATGTCCAAGGGCTTAAAGACAGCACACAGCAGTGTGTCAAAGTGGTGGTTAATTGTGCCACCTTCAATAAGCAAGCAACATAGTGAATTTGGGGGCTGACAAATTCAGCTCAAAATTCACCCCCCACTCCCCTCTCCTTCTGCTTATGAAATACCTACTAGCACAACCCTTCACCCCCTCCACTATTAACAAGGACCACAAAATCACAGCCTCATCAGGCCACAACAATATCCTGGGATTCCATCTAAATAGCTTGAAACATGACCAATCAGGACCACTTGAGTCATCGTTTAACTATAGCCTCAAAACAGACATTGTACCTTGCAACAGTTATCTTACTTCACAATGTGGACCATCAACCAACCCTGGAATGTGTAGACTCATAAGTTTGGCTAGTCTAATATACAAAACCATGGAAAACAATTTCATGGAAATGATCAACAAAGACATAGGTAGCCTTGTGACACTGGACCCAAACTAATTTGGCTTTGTCAATGGAAGGTCATGTCTACAGAGCATGGTGGATGTCATTGAGAAGATCCCCAGGGAAATGCATGAAGATAAAATGGTGTTTACCACCTACCTGGACCAGGCTAAGGCATTCAATATAATACCCCATTTGGGTATAGTTGTCAAACTCACTGAAATGGGCATAAGCCTTGACATAACTCACTAGATTACCAGCTAGCTTACAGACAGGAACCAGTAGGGTAGGATTGCTGACACCACCTCCACTAACAGACAGGTCATGAGTGGAGTACCTCAGGGATCCATACTGGGAATTTTCCTATTTGTCATCTGCTTCTTGGAGGTAAAGGCAAATGTGAAGTTCTTTGGCTTTCAAAGATCACAGATAACTGCAAATTGGGAGCTATCATAGATTCCCTCCATGACACAACCATCTTACAAGACAGTCTAACACGGACAAATAGTTGGTGCCAAAATAATGGATTAAAACTCAACACCAAGAAATACATTACAGTGTATTTTGGGAAAACTCTCACCCAAGCTAATTAACCCATCAATAAGACATCCTTAAGACTTGACCCTGTCTTCAGGGATCTGGAAACATATAGTCAGTAATTTGGGCTTTGACCAATATGAGGCCAAGTTAGTAACAACATCATTCTTTGTCACCCAACTTATAAGTAAGGACATGACAGACATCATAGTGCCACTTTATTTGATTGTTATCAGACCCTCCATTGTGTATAAAGCCTTTTTCTACATATACCTGACTAGACATATGCAACTAAAGGAATACCCACAAAGGTACACATTGTCCTATATGGCTCACAATAAAGGCCTGTTTCTATACAGGACATCCTAGGACTCAGCTCTAATGGACTCTTTGCACATCCACAAAAGGAACAACATCAGAACCAATAGACCCAAGCATTTCAATTTTTCTTGAGACATCAATAAGACATGTTGGCAAGACAGATATGTGTCTCAGAGGATCCCCATGTTCTGGAAACAGCCTCCCCATCCATGTGAAGCAGAATCAGTCCCTAGCCCTATTTAAGCATAACCTTGACTAATGGATGGGAAATTGGAAATTTACCCAGGCCTGGCCGCAATGTCTCCAATAGACAGAGGCAGACAGTAACTATCGCCAAACTAATATACCCTCCACATAACCTCTAGAAAATCCTAAATAACACACCACTCCTAATGACCACCCATGATACATAGAGTCATAGTTGGGTGGATTGCACAGCTGGGCTTATAAAGGCCATGGTAGTCATTAGCCTAGTATATATCTATGAACCTATGACCCTATAGAATGGCGTGATATGTTTGGACAGGGATTATGCATGCATAGATGATGACATGCTAGGTACAGTGCTAAATAATGAAAGTGTACATTTTCAAGAATGACAGTCCTTATGCAAACGTGTCCACTGTACTATGGTAGGTCAGATAAGTAGGAGCCTTCAGCATGTAGGTGGCATGCTTGATGAATTGTGTATACATGTGCATCAAAATGTCACAAACAGTCTGCTCAGGCACAGCTGAGAGCCCAAAGAAAGCAAAGTGACAGCTTTTCCTTTT
>NC_056744.1:231826402-231831402 GCF_019279795.1 Protopterus annectens
CTGGATCATATTTAGCTCCTTAAAGCTATATATATCAATGTCCCTGGAATTTAGTGTGGCTTTATGCTTGTTAATTTCTCCAAGTCTTTGGGGTTCTAATACCATGACAGAAAAGGACCCCATTCCTAAATCAAAGCATGATTAAAGTTCATGAAATTAGTAATGTTTCAATCTTTGAGCTGTACCTCCCTGGACTACATGAAAAGAGACATGGAAGAGCTCTCTGATCACATAGCCCAGGCCGGTATGTCCCTGACCCTGAGTAGCATCCTGCCCTCAGCAAGAATGATACCATGGTATAAAGAAAAAAATATCAATTTCAACAACTGGCTAAGTTTCTGGTGTCATTCAAAGGGGATCCAGTGTCTGTCCGCCTGGGATGACATGCTCAACAAGCCACACTGCTTCCCTAGAGACAGCTTGCACCTGTCACCCTTAGGCTTTTGAATACTGGCCAAGGATCTTGCCACCCCCATAGTGCCTTTTTAGGCAAGGCTCAAAAGACAAACCCACCTCCATAAATAGCACAACTAACAAAAAACTGATGGTAATGCTACTCAATGCCAGTAATCTAAACCTCAAAATGCACGCACTCGAGAAACTCCTCAGTATGGAGAAAATCAATAAATGTGCAGTAACAGAAACATAGTTTAAGGCTCCAGAGAGCACCGCAGCGCTACCAGGCTACAAATCATACCATACATTTCAGCCACAGAACCCGGACCGAAATACAAAAGGTGGAGGCGTATCCATATTCATCAAGGATACCCACACCTCCAGATTAGTGCCACAGCACGATGCTTCAGAGATCATCTACATGCAACTAACAATGGGCTAAACAGCAATTCAAATTGTAGCTTGCTACAGATCACCCACCATGTCCCAGGACCCCCATTCCGCATACCTGGAAACACTGGGAAACATAAAGGCCCTACAAAACACCCTAATATTGGGTGATTTGAATTACCCAAATATTAACTGGGAGAACTATTCAAGTACTAACTCCCTTGCCCACAACTAGAATTTATAAACTCAAATGCCCTGGATCAACTGGTCAACACTCACACCAGAGGTGACAACATATTGGACCTGGTCATCACCAACATGGGCGACCAGTGTTCCACACCAGAGGTCAACCCCTCCCTGGTTAGATCTGACCATAAACAAATCACTTTGGATATCCAAATTCCACCCCCCACCCCCAGACAAGGAAACCACCGTGAAAAACTTTTCAAAAGTAAACTTCACGTTACTTAAGACGGAGTTGGAAAGTTTCAAAGCCAGCATGCTAAAGGATAATGCTGTCCAAGCTACAAAATCCTTTACTAATGCATTCTATGGGCACCTACAAGAATGCATGGATTGTGCCATCCCAAGCAAAACCAAGACTCACTCCTCCTAGAAAAGGAAACCAGTCTGGTAGACCCCTGCCATAAACAAGCTATACAATACAAGGAGGAAACTAGTACAGAAAAGAGTAAAATCCCAAGAAGGGAAGAAATTACTGATCAGTATCAGCAAGAAACTATGATCCCTCATAAAATCATCCAAGATGAGCTTCAAAAGAAAAATTGCCAAGGACTCCAAAGATAACCATAAGGCATTCTTTAGCTATGTCAAGAATCTAAGTGGCAATGCTCAGATCTGCTTGGAGTTAGTGCAGAATGGCACAAAATACACTGAACCGACCAATATCACCAACATCCTGGCAGACAGGTTCAGTGCAAACTTCACCCTCCTCTCATCCTCAAAAGAGCCCATAACCATAGCAGAAGAATGTAGAGCCCCTGAAATCACAGACACTCAGGTTAAAATAGCCCTCTCCAAAGCTAAAAACACAGCATCAAAGGGACTGGGTGGTGTCCCAGGCTGCGTCTTACATGAGCTCAAAGATGAACTAACCCCTCAACTAAACACACTGTTCAAACTCAGCCTCTCCACAGGCTACGTACCCATAGCGTGAAACACAGCAACGGTTATTCCGCTCCACAAAGGTGGAGCCACAACAGACCCTGGGAACTATCTCCCTCTAAGCCTGACTAGCTTGGTCTGCAAGGCTATGGAGTGCATCATCATGGAACTCATTAACAGAGACATTGGGAACCTCCAAATGCTGGACCCTACCCAGTTCGGCTTTGTTAAGGGCAGATCATGCCTTCTAAACCTGGTGGACTTCTTTGAGACAGTTACCAAGTCTATAGACGAGGGAAAGGTGGTACACACAGCCTACCTAGACCTCGCAAAGGCCTTCAACACCATTTCCCATTCTGGTATTATAGACAAGCTCACCAGCCTGAACCATAAACCTCTACGTCACAAGATGGGTTGCCAACTGGCTCACGGACAGAACCCACATGGTGAGAGTTGCGGGAGCTAGGTCCGACTCTAAACCTGTTACAAGTGGCATTCCCCAGGGCTCAGTCCTAGGACCCCTCCTGTTCAGCATATACTTCTCAGAGGTACAGGCAAGCACAGGAGGACTATGGCTTACCAAGTTCACAGATGACTGCAAACTAGGGGCTATAATTGACTCTCCAGCTGACACAGACATCCTCCAAAATGGTCTCACTGAGACAGATACCTGGTGTCAAAATCATGGCCTCAAACTAAATGCCAAAAAGTACATAGTCATCCCCTTTGGAAAAAACAAAGTACCCACAAACTACCACATAGGTGTAGTCCCCTAAATATGGAAAACATAATAAGGGATCTGGGGACCCAAGTAGATAGTAATCTCTTCTTTGATAATCACATTGCCAAAGTGGTTAGAAAGTCCTTCTATGTGGCCCACCTAATCACAAAAGGGTTCGCATCCAGATCAAAAGAGGTAATTGTGCCCCCCTACTCATCACTCATCAGACCCATCATAGAGTACAATGCCCTATTTGGGATGTACCTTACAAGACACCTGCCACAGCTGGAAAGACCACAGTAGTACCTCACCAAGAGGATCACTGTTCTCAAACAGATGCCCTATGCAGCTCGACTGAAGAAACGCCAGCTGTACTCAGTTACATACTGCCTACTCAGAGGTGATCTCTGCCTGACATACAAGGCCATTTCCAACCCAGAATTGATGGACATGCTCCACTTAAAGAAAGCCTTATCCCCTCGAGCCACATGATCTAGGGATCTAAACCTCACCACAACAATAAATAGGATGTGCTGGAGGGATAGCTTCCTGTCCCAGAGACTTCCCATGCTTTGGAACAAGATCCCAGTCTACATTAGGCAGAGCTCCTCACTAACACTCTTCAAGAGAAACCTTGATGAGTGGATGGGAAACAGAAAGTTTACCCCGGGGATCACTTCAGTGGCTCTGCTGGACAGAGGCACAGGGAACTAATCTAAGGGGGCAGCAAAATACAACACATTCTGGCTAGGCTTATAAATGCCTTTGGGCAGATAGCCCAGTACCTACCTATGAACTTATGAACCTATGATGTTAGTCAGAGGTGGTCAGCCCAGCACCAGCAATGTGCCCAGTAATGACTCCTCCTTCAACTCGTGTGGAGTTACATGTATCAGTAACATGTCTAAGTATGACTAAATCTTTTTATATTTTTAAAAAGAACCATTGCTCTTTCTACTACTGGAACTGTCCTGGTATCCTTCTTCCACATTGCTCTCACTTCTGACTGCAGATCCTGGTATTTTATGACTTTGTGTCTCTGTATATAAGACACTATAGTCACTGGGTGTAACAATTTCAATGATCAGTGCTACTTTTGTCTTCTTTTCATGGACTACTATATCTGGTTTACTCACATCTATTTTTTGAAATGTTGGTAATGGGTGATCCCATGTGATATAAACTTCAAAATGTTTTGTAGATCATGTTTCTAGTGTTTTTCAGTCTCTTCAGTACCATAATGTTTGCACAATCCCCAATGCAACAGTCCCTCTGCCATTAGTATATGATAAAGCAACAAGATGTGTGACTGTTTCTAATTTTGTTTTACAAAACCTACATTTGTCTGTTTCTCCCACCTATTCAATGGACTTTGTAAACCAATGTGTACAAAGTCTACTGTTTTGGGCTGCCAGTATATTAACCTTTCATCTTTTGGTTTAAATTAACTTCTTAACCAGGGAAACTACTTTAATGATTAGAGGCCTAGGCAGAACTGTATTGTAATGATACTTACTTATTGGATTATTGTTGGTTCCTTAAAGCCATAAATCACTGTCGCTGGAATTTAGTTTGGCCATTAAGCCATGATTGTAGTGGTGGGAGCACTTCTGCTGAACAATAAACTAACTTCATTTATCCAGAGCTCCTCATCATTTGATTATGATGCCAGAAACCTTGAAAGAGTTTGCAGACATCTGAAGCCATCCTATACTGATATTTATCATTATTATACCGTGAAAGATCTCTGTGCAATTTATTGTTTTCTGCACTTTTTTATAGTTTAAAAGTTGCATTTTCTAAGTGCTGTAAGGGCTGCTGTTCTGCATTTAAATACATTCTATCCAGTGAATTTTAGCTAGTATCAGGCATCTGTTTGTGTTTCTTTAACACCTGGACTCTGAACCAGTCATTTTATGTTAAGAGGATCAAAGTCTGCACTCTAGCAGCAGCAGAGGACTGATTTTACCTATCAAAGCTGGGACTCACTGGTAGAAAGCTCATTGTGTGCTTATCTGATTTGTCTAAGATCATAGTTAGAGTAAAACTTGCTTTTTTGCTAATCGTATACAAGCCTCACATTTGCATGAAGCTGCTTTTCATGCAGAGGTGGTTACTGGTGCCTTGTATATATACAATCACCAGAAGTTGAAATTTTCCTATAAAAACTACCTCAGAACTTTACGTCAGTCATGTTACTCATGGGGCAGCTAGTTTGTGCACTGAACAGCATAAAAGCATTTAGTTAGGATTATTTACAATACCCAGGACTATTGCTGCTCAAAGAGCATCCCGTTTTGGCATTGGGCAGCTTCACTGCATAGGGAAGCTGTAGGTCACACCAAAGTGAGCACCCATCCCTCTCTGG
>NC_056744.1:231833902-231951402 GCF_019279795.1 Protopterus annectens
TTTTTAGCATACTTTCTGCTGTTAAAGACTACCCCCTTCTATGTTTTTGCTGACTAAGCCCTGTGGGAAAATTAATTATTTTACAAAATGACATGGGGCTCTTGAGGAGAGACTATTTTCTCGTTTGCATTCATGTCCTATTTGGGAGTCTTAACATATTGCATTCAGAATAGAATTCCTATCACTTAGGATATGAGCTTTATTTTTATAGATTAAATCTTGTCGCTAAGACACATGTGAGTTTTTAATTACCTTTATTGAACATGTTTTACAATTCATGTAAAAAATATGAAGTGCTGTCCTAACTGGTGGCCGAGCATATGCATACCTCAACAGTGTCTTATGAAACTTGTGTAGGCAGTATACCAGGAATAGTGTCTCAGTTGTTCTACACCCCTTTCACTTGAATGAGTGATATTGTACCATGTGTATAGTAAGAGTCTTCACTTATTTAGTTCACAGCACTTTCCAGCCATGCATAGTGCAAGGATATCCATGTGCGTATTTCACACACATAATTCCCAGACATATAAAAGCCTACACCTTTTTCATTTAGGATTTCTGGCAACTCTTCTCATGCTTGCAACTTCGACAGTATGTTATCCTAATGTGTTACCCTTAAAATAGCTCTACATTGACATTCCATACATGTAATACTAGGGTCACACCATCTGACTTTCACTAAGTACCTCTTTCTAACTTATTGGGTGTAGATGTTAATCATTATATTACATTTACTTCTCCCCCTATTTCCCTCATTCAGTCTTTTAGGTTCATAGAGTCTTATAGTTTCACAGACTAGTACTAGGCTAACTGCCCTTGTAAGCCATTTTAAGCCTAGCCAATGAACTCATGTAAGAATCATACCCTGCACCTTGTGTCGGCAATGTAAAATCCTTAACCATTATAAATTTTCTGCAAATTTTCCATGCCCATTTCTTCCATTCTGCCAAGCTGCTCCTGGCTCTCTGTTAGACATTCTTGATCCTCAGAAAATTCTCCCAAATGTATGTGCATAAGCAGTTTATACCATCACCTCACCCAGGTCTTTTACCAAGCATTCTTCTACTCTGCTCTTTATTCATTCAGTCTTTCAGAGGATTTTCAGTCCCACACTGTGGCTCCTTATTCTGCTCCCAACCCATCCCTATTCCACGTAAAAAGCTCACCAATTAGTGTTCCACACACCCATTGTGCAGCATTCACTAATTTGTTCTACAATCATCAGTCCATATTACAGTCCCATGACATACTCATTTTTGTGCCTTCTGCCTCACAGTACCCCAACTATTTCCTTACTTTCAACCCAGCCAGTAATGTAGCAATTGCCACTATTAATCTGCTAATGAACCAACACATTAAAGTGCATAACCAATTTCCCAAGTTTTCTGCCAGGACTAATCCTCATCCATCCCTACCCAGTCCCTCTATATCCTTTGATTAACCTTCAATATCTTCTTATAAATGTAACTTTTTTTCAGTTGTTTGAGTCTTTTCACCAGTGGCTAGCGTGAAACTGTTGTAATGTTTTAAAATATACAATTATATTTTCTTCTTTATCTACACTGATACTTTGATGTTTCATTATCTAGCTAGAGGCAACATGGAACATTACAATCTTACATTATCACATCAGAGTTTCAAAGCTTTACAAGTACCTTCACCACCCACTTTTAAATCTGTCACTCTTCGTATCTCCAACTTTTCCCACTAATTAAACAAACCACTCTTTTGTGTGTGTGTGTGTGTGTGTGTGTGTGTGTGTGTGTGTGTGTGTGTGTAATTTTTCTCTTGCCCCATATTTGCAAGCCATAAAACATCCCCACAATTGGACATGGTCCAGCCACTGCTTTCCCATAAAATTTCAGCAGGGATCAGAGTGAAAACTGTCTGGATCAGCCATCATTCAGACAACCGAGTGGGTGCATTATACCTTCACTAGAATACTGGCAGCGATGCCATTTGAAATGACCTAATCCTATCATTAGTGGGGGTACATGTGATCAGCATCATCATAGTGGCCCACAATCCCTTCCCAATGCCTGTGCATGCTTCAGCATGCCAATATTGAATGTGCAACCACTAGTTGCTGGCTTTGTGAACCCAGACCACAACCCTGCCTCACATTTGCATCACCAACTTCATACATGATATTGTGACAGTGCATGGCAGGTCATGCTGCTTTTAACCACACCCCCAAGATGAGCACGGCCATCGTCCACTGCCAGTTCCATAAGACACCTGAGTCACTAAATGCACCGAGATTGTCTGGGCCAGAGTTAACAGCTTCTTTTCTATATGCCACTGGAGTTAGATACTTGTCTTACCATGCCTTTGATATAATCTCCCCAAATGGATACATTTCATTTTGTTTGAGAGAGGCATTGCACAGATCCACTGCTAAGGAGAATTTAAAATTCATTCCTGTCATTTTTTTTTTTATCCTTTATCCAGATTTCATTTTTACAAGGCACACCTCTCACTTTGACACAGACGCTCTTTAGGGGTTTACCAAACTGATCATTACTAATTATTTTAAGTGGTAGAATGGCTTTGGTCTTCCATAACCTTTAAGTTTTCCAAGCTTCACTCCATTTCTCCCTCCATGACCTTCCAAACATATCGAATAGCCATCTCTTCTATTCTCTTTATTTGCTGGTCTCCTGATGTACAGGTAAGTCCATCATCATATACATTATGAGAAATAGTGCCATTATCTTTTCAACTATACTATGCACGGTTAGATATCCCACCATGCTAACCTATTTATCTAACATTGCGGTCAACATAACCATTAGGTCATGACAGATTTTCTTTGCTGTACTTTCCATGAGGTGCATAGCTTTTGTCCCATATACTTGCCCATGCCACATAATTACATCTTTTGAGACTTTCATCTCCCTAATATTATCACCATTGATTTTTCTTTTGTTTTATTTTATTTTCTTGTCTCTTCATTCTTTTTTTTTCTTAACAAAACTTTAAAAAACTTGTCAAAGCATGTTGTCAAAATCAGTAGGAAGGTGAAAAGTTCATCAAGGAAATGATGGCTACTTTGGGGATGGGCTATTTACAAAGAGATGCAGATTGTGCTAGTCTCAATTTCCTTTTCTTCTCTCCCCTCTGTCTCTCTTTTTTGCATGTATGTATGTCTGCATGTGTGTGTGCCCGTGCATGCGTGTGTATGTCTGTGCATGTGCACATGAAGAACTCACCTATAGACTAGAGCTTGAGATCTTTAATGAGATATTTTAGGTTGATGCTCAACAAGTGCAGACACTTCAGGATGAAGTGCTTTCCATGGCTGCTGCTAAAAAGTGTAAACTGTAAACGTGATCCTCAAAACAGCAAAAATAATTCTGCAAAAGTCCAAGAACACAGTATCATAAAGTATTGCCTGTAGCCTAAGGTACAGCAGTCTTGAAATTTGTATATATAAGTAATATGATAATGGGGAATTCTTGATCCTGGCATTGTTTTACATAGCTGTCAGAAGGTTATAGCAATAGCACAGTTTTATTTCCGATACCCCAATATCCTGACAGTTTCTGGAAAGTGGAGTGCTGGAGGGTTCAGTGGCAGCTAAACACAGTCATTGTAGTCTGAGTCAATCTGTTATTACTTGTCTTTTTTTTCCTTTTTGGTTAATTCTGTTTGTAAGGATAACTGAACTCCCTTAATCCACCTAATCCAAATGTTAGAAAAGAAAAATAGTTACAGGGGTGTAGGGAGGGGCATTAGCCCTCTTAACATTCAGTTAACAGAGAGACCTGTCTGGCTGTCTGTCTGTTCTGTCTGATTATCTTTTTATACATCTGTGTAGTTGTATCTCCCTCTCTATTAATCTGTCAGTACTAAATAGGTTTGTAGAGTTTAGAAGGCAGAGTCAGTCCATGGACCATAATAATCTTAGCAATCCCTACTGTCATAGGGCACCTCCTGCCTTTAGGAGGGCAAAATATTTATAGGTGCCTATCTGGTTATCAAGTTCTACCTTTAAGGAAGGAAGGCAGGAAGGGAAAGAAATTGTTTTATATGTAGCAGAAAATTATTCCAAATATGCAGAGAGCAATGGATAAGAAATCTATCCTTACAGTGTGTCTTTTTTATTTATTCATGAAGATTTAAGTCTTTACTTTGAATGCTTGTGTAGCCACTTGACTTGGGTGTATGAGATCTGGGGTGATCGGTTCCTAAACAATACAGAATCCTAGCCATAAACAAATAAAATGACAGCTGAGATTCTTTGGTTTGGAAATCATTTTAGTTAGGAAGATTTGATATATTTTAAGATATGCAGTGTGTTTGGACAGATACTTTGATTTTCCTTAAGATAAGTTTCAGATTTTTGCTGATCTTCTTGAAAGAGTCTTTAATGTGAATAGGGATAGAGCTTCAAACCTGTCTAGGTAGCTGTGTATATTAGGCTTGATGATATTTTTAGTTAGCATACTTAAAGGGGCTTTGTCTATAATTTGTCTAATCAGAGCAGAGTACAGAGGAATTATAACTTCTTTTAACTCGAGTGAGATACCATATCTATTAATTTAGATAAATAGAAGGACTTCCTGACTAGTGTTGTTACATGATGGTCATAAGGTAGTAAGTTCTCATGGTGCCAAGATCTCTCATGACCATATCAGTCTGGTGTGAAGTGCTGTATATACTATAAGATGAAGTTGAAATTTGCTTACCATAAGGGTTTGAATATAATTTAAGCCTATTTCAAATCCAGCAGTCATGTATTTATTTTATCCATTGGTCTAGTAGCATGATATCAAATGCTGAACAAGTAACTACCTCTCAACTGTATAGATTTTCACTGAATGTCTATATTTTTGCCTCATATTTTTGTCCTGCTACTCATAAAATTGTGTTTTTTGGCAAATCATTTTTAAATCATTTTGGAATGAAATTCAGAAAATAATGACAGAAATTTGAAATTTAGAATTCATACCCTTCAGAAAATTAATTCTAAAGCAAAATATGTTATTATATCAACTTTCTAAGTTTCTAAGAGCTATATTTAAAACTCATCCCTACTGTTGGGCCTTTGTCCCCCCATTATTTATGGCTTTGCCCGGATTTCTTGCTCTAAGAGGTTGTGAGCTATGCTCCCAGTTTGCAGTTATTAATGAAATTAGCATACATCTGAGTTAGTTTTTGTGGTGATCCAGGAAACTGATGTCAAACTGAAGGGATTCAAGTACTGTTTGAGGAATGCTACTTGTCACATTTTTACTTTCTGAGGTTGCACCTGCTGCTTGAAATATGTGTTTTTTTTTCATGTGGTTTGCTATCTATTTTACAACATAAGGATCTACTTAAGCCTTTAAGCATAGTTACTATTGCAGCATGGGGAATATAGTGAAAGGCCTTGGCCATATCCAGGTACTGTATGAACTCCATGGCAACTGTCATTAAGAGACATGATCTCCCTTTCATATAGCCATGTTGTTGTGAGTCTGGAGCTGTAAAATTTGTTAAATAGGAGCTTATGAAATCAAAATAACCAGGAAAAATACCACAGGCAGCCAAAGGTCAATATTGATCAAATAAAATCAGTGAAATAAAAATCAAGGTGACTACCACGGCTATAAACATGTATTTTTAATTCAATAAATAAATAAAGACATACAATACAGGCCTAAAAGAAAAAAAAATAGCACTTTCACACAAGTGCTTCTTCAGATGTATTCCTTCAAGAAAATCAGCCTAATGTAAAAAGACCAACAGCCAATATGACAATGAAATCAATTAACTCTGATAAGAAAGCCTGCAAGCTTTTAAAGCAGGCTTTAAAGGTACAACCCCATTTAAACAGGTCTATATTAGAACATCGAAGCTTCAAAACTTCAAATGTTCTAATACTGACCCCTATTCAGCGAAAGTTGAAAATATCAAAGCAACAGAAAACCAAATTTATTCCTAGGGAAAGAATTTAGTTGCCCGTTTCTGTTGCTTCGGTATTTTCAGTGCTGTGGTGGAAAGTTATGGGTCAGGTTCAGGTAAGTGTGCGACTGAGTGTGGGTTAGGTTAGTTAGGGTTAGGGTGCGGGTTAAGTATGTGTGCGATTGTGTGGACATGAGGGTTAGGGCTGGGTATGTAAGTTATGGTTAGGGTGCAGGTGAGGTGAGTGTGCGATAGTGATGGACCTTAGGGTTAGGGTTTGGGTTAAGGTAAGTGGATAGTTAGTGGTGTGTGTATAGTTTAGTGTAGGGTTAGGTGTAAGATTTTAGGTGTATGTGTGTGGATTGCTGTTTGTTTGGTGTGCTTGTGTTGTATGTATGTGTTTTGGAACAGCAAATTTTTTCCCTAGGAAAAAATTTGATGTTCTGTATGTTCGATGTTTTCAGTTTTTGCTGAATAGAGGTCGATATTAGAACATTTGAAGTTTTGAAACTTCGATGTTCTAATATAGACCCATTTAAACTGGGGTCTTTATCAGCCTGTAATTTGGCAATCCACTTCATTTCTACCACTTCAGTATGATTCACAATATCTCCATTTCTTAAAAAGTCTTCAACTGCTTCCAATGCCATAAGGTAAAAGAATGCCCTGGGTTATTAAAAATATGTTTATATAAGGCATTACAAATCTTCCCATTCCTAATGTCACTCATATGCTATAAAATGCATTTTTTCAAAAGCCTGTCGTTTTTTCCTGTGTAATACCCATTGCATACCTTGCAATCAGCCAAATAAACCAAATTCTTAATTTTACAATCAGCATAACTATAACTATATATGGTGTGTGTTAAAGGATGTACAAATGAATTAGAGGTGGACAGCATACTGCAAGCTTTACAGGCTATACAAGGAAAAGTACCAACCGTATTGGATAAAGATTTCTTCTTTATCCTAGGTGCATAACAAATCTGTCATTTAAAGGATGGGGAGTTCTTAAACTCAAAATAGGGTCTCTCATGGAGAAAGTTCCTCATATTATCATCTGACAGCAGGATGGGCCAATTATTCCTAACAATGTCACAGCCGTTTCCACAATCACTACTATATGTCAACATTAATCTAGTGGTAGAATTGCCTATTAAACAGTATTATGCAGCACAGAAAGTTTATTTACAAACTGAAGTGCTTTATCGAAATAAAGCTGACCTTTCATTGTCCTTAGTCTACTAACTTCGGATCATGCTTTCTCAACCTCCATGGGGAGAAAGCCAGTATCCAGAAATTCTTTACCCATGCTGACAGTAGCTTCATTGTCGGTCTTTGTAGAAACTAAGTTGAAACCTGTTGTTGAGAAGGCTCCTTCAGTTCTTAAGGATGCAGAGCATTTTTTACGGACTCTTTGTCAATGTTTTGATGCTTTGAGAAAGACCAATGATTTCTGTCATGTTACTTTAGATGTGTGTACTTTGTTCAGTATTATTCCGAATGATTTAAGCATTGAGCTTGTTAGAACCTTTCTAAGGATGAATAGTGACTATGACAATGGGCAAGTTAAATTTACCTGTACTCTAATTGAGCAATTCTTACTAATAACGTTTTTGTTTTTAATGATGCAGTTTACTTGCAAAAGCTAGGTGTAGTTATGGGCACATCATGTGCCCATAGCTACACCAATTTAGTGATGGCCAACTAGGAGGTGGAATATTTATTTATTTTATTTTATTTTATTTTACATTTGGTTACCAGGAAAGTCAGACTGGATACAAGTCCTTTTTCAGCAGAGGCCTGGGGAGAAATTCTGCTCATATAACACAGATTAATGCAGTACATTTTCATGGGAACAGAGGGATAACACTATACATTTTAAATCAATTCAGATTAGTATAATAATACCTTAAAATGTGCAACAACTAAGATTAACATGAGATAAGAAACACTATACAGGTACAAAGATGAAACACCTTAAGCTGTAAAATTAAATAACATCCAGTATGAAGCAGTATTATACTAATATAAAGTATAAACCAAGGGTCTATACTTAGAAGAAGGAGTAACTGTTAACAGGAAGAAAGGGTTATGAAGAAGGAGACTTGCAAGGTAAAGAGAAGTTAACTATTGAAAAAGAGGGTGGAGTAATTACCTTGGGTGAATAACAAGAAGTGGGAGGTATTCTAGCCTAGGGAGACACAGTTACAAATCCATCTGGCTTGTAAGTGAGATTTTAGAGATTTCTTAAAAAGAGCTAAGGATGTAGTGACTGATATTTTAGTGAGCAGAGTGTTGCATTTTGTAGCTATAAATTGTGAATAGCAGAAGGCTCCTGCAGAGTTGTTGGTGTTAGTGACTTGAAGGAGAGGTTTGTTACTGGAGTGTAGGGCCCTAGTACTGTAGTATGGATGTATTAGGTTTTGTAATGCAGTACTGGAGTAAGGATGTATTAGATTTTGTAATGCAGTACTGGAGTAAAAATGTATTAGGTTTCGTAATGGAGGGGTTTTCTTGGGGTAATAAAAATGTTATGGGTTAGTATAAGCTGGTTGTAAAGGAGAAGATAGGGAAGTTCAAGCCAGTTGAGTTGTTTAAGGACAGAGCAGTGGTGTGTGAGATGTGAGCTGTCAGTGGCAAACTTTGCAATTTTGTTATAGCAGGCAGCAAGTTTAGTTAAATCAGACTTTCTACGATTGATGAGGATAGAGGAGGCATATAGAAGTGTAGAGATAAGATGTGTTTGTGCTATTTTAGCCCCGGTGTTGTTTGTGATAAATTGTTTATTTCTATATAGCCCCCCCCCTAGTTTTTTATGTACTTTCTTTATGGTGAGTGAAATGTGGGTGTCAAATTCCATGCTGCAGTCTATCTTAACTCCTAGAAGTTTGTTGTGAGTGACACGGGAGATAGTTGTTTTTTTAGAAATAATAGTAAATGTGGATATGGGAGTGGTGTGATTAATTGAAAGGAATATGAGACATTTTGTTTTATAGGTGTTTAGTATTAATTGACAGTTGGTAAGCCATTCTTCTACAGAAAGGAAAGAGGCATGAGTTTGTATTTTCCGTTCTTGAAGGGAAGGAGAGGAACAGATTAGTGTAGAGTCATCAACATATTGGATGACTGAGACATGTAGAGTAGAGGTATGAATGTTGCTAGTGAAGCTAGAGAATAGTAAAGGACCAAGGATGGAGCCTTGGGGAACACCCTGTGAGACTAGTAATAAAGGAGGGAGTTCATGCCTCCACTGCGCTGCTTGCTGTCTACTTGTTAAATAACTTTGAAACCAGGTAATGGTGGGTTTGCTAAGATTCAATTTCAAGAGGGAATTAATGAGTTTATTGTGGTTATCCATATCAAATGCCTTACAGAGGTCAAGAAAGATAGCAGAGACATAGTTGCCATTATTTCTGTGGTTGTTCACTGTATGATTGAATGACATAAGGGCTGTTGTGGTGCTGTGGTAGGGGCAGAAGCCATGTTGAGTGTTTGTGTAAAGGTTTTTGGTGTTGAGGTAATCCATAATTTGTGTATGTACATACCTCTCCAGAATTTTGGACAGAGGTGAGAGTTGCTATAATCCAATAGTTGGTTATCTGTTTTGAGGTACCCCCTTTGTGGAATGGAATAATGTGATAAAATTTCCAAATCTCAAGGACTAAATTGTCAGATATCAAACGGTTAATAAGAATGGATATTTGGTATGCAATGGCATCAGCAGCTATTTTCAAAAATTCAGCTGGCAGTTTGTCTGCCACTAAAGTGGTGGGTTTTAGGTTCTTAAGGAGTTTCTTAATTATATCAGTAGAGACAGGAAGAAAGGCAAAGCCATTGTTTTAAAATGAAAATTGGGTCGCTGATTGGAAGATGGACAGCTTTGAGAGTTAGCAAGTTCAAGAATGGATTCAGTGAAGAATTTATTAAAATGAGTGGCAACATTGAATGAGGTATCTGTTATGGTTGTACCTGATTTTCCAGGGTGGAGAACGTTATTAATTGCTGACCAGAATTATGGGGGTTATTTTGATATCTGGTTTGTATATTCAGGTAATAGCCAGTTTTATCTATTTTGAAACATTTCTTTGCTTTGTTACGAAGTTCAAGAAATGCCTGTTTGTCTGTATGGGATCCAGTTTTGTGCCAGTGGGCCTAGGCTTTATCTCTTGATTTCAGCAGAGATCTAGTGTCTTTGCTCATCTAGGGAGTATAGTTGGATTTGATTTGGATGGTTCTAGAAGGGGGTGGGAGTTTAAGATAACTAAGAAGGTAGAGATGAAGTATTGAACAACTTCATCCAGTTTGATGTTTTTGAGAGGTGTCCAGTTACAGGCTTTGAGAATACTAATAAATATAGATGGATTGAAGTTTTTTTTTTGTTTCTGATTATCTGGTAATTGGTGGGCTTTTCCTGATATATGCGATGTCTTATTACGAATGTAGTTAAATGGTCACTCAGGCTGTTAGGGAGGCATCCTGACTGAGAGATAAGAGTTGGTCTCTTTGTCAGAATCCAGTCAAGTATTGACTGCCTCTTGGTTGATTTGTCAATTCTAGTAGGAGACTGGATGAGTTGAGAAAAGCCTGGAGGTTGGTGACATTGGTGAGTGAATGGGATTTACAGGTTAACCAGTCAATGATGAAGTCCACCAAGATGACGTTCTCATGTTGGAGGAACTCAGATGCCCATTTAAGTAGGGTCTCCATTGTGGGTATGTTGTTGCCTGGTGGTATGTTGCAACTGATTATACTGACACTTTTTCTGGGGTTAATTTTTAGTTTTGCAAGTAGAATTTCTGCATTGGCTAAGACAGGCATCTGTCTATCCAGGTTTTCTACATTTAGATGATTTTTAAATAGTAAGGCTACATCACCTCCTGTTTTGGATGCCCGATCATTATGTAGGATGTTATAGCCTGAAGCTAGAATTTCATTATTTGAAATGCCAGGTTTAATCCAAGTTTCAGTTAATAATATTTAGTCAGGAGAATACAGGGAAAGATTAGCATGAAGGCCATGCACTTTTTTGCTAATGCTTCTGACATCATATTTAGTATCAGAAGGTCAGTAGCTTTTCTTAGAAGTTGGAGTTTGTTAAGAGATGGATTACTGTTAATTAAGTGGATATTGTTATCAGATGGGCCTGGATTAGGATGCATGTCTCCAGTGAGAGATAGTTTGGCTGTAATGTTTACTGTGGTTCTTATGAGGTTAGTTATGTACATGTCACATTTAGTGGATAGTTTATTGGTATGTTGGGAGGGTAGGATAGGTTTAAGGGTATGAGGAATGATGTTTGTGTGTAGGCTAGTTGTGGAGATGGAGGTGCTGAGAGGTGTTGATATTGCAGAGTAAGTTGTAGAGGTGGCATGGTGAGGTGGTACGTTGGTTAGAATGTTATGATAAGAAGTAATATTTGCTGTAGTATGAGGGCTGTGTGATGAATTGGCTGTGTAGTAATATTTAGGTGAACCATATTAAGTAATGAAGTACGTATAGTTGTTATTTGAGTTATCTGTAAATTTTTGTAGACCTTGGTATGGGTGCTGTTTTAGTTAATGGTGGTTACAATGGAAGAAGTTTATAGTGCCGCTACTGTTTTTTATTGTGGTTTAGTTTTGAAGGAGTGAGGGTTGGTGTGACTGCAAGAATGTTAGTGTGGGAGGGGTAGGTGATCTAGAGATAGTAGTGTGATGTGATTGTATGGAGGATTAGCCTGGAGTGGTTGACTGATCTAGTGACTCTGGCATATTGTGGTTGGCTGAAGATGTGGTAGGGGAATGGCCTATAGAGTATACATTTGAGGAAGAGGCGGTAGTTGTAAATGGGGATAGAGTAGGGGAGCAGAGTGAGCCTGAGCATAGTGAGGGCAAACAGAGCAGGCTGAGCTATGAGTACTGTGCAAGAAAAACACATCAGTGAAGCCCAGAAAGGTAAGTATGGATGCTGTAAATAAGTACGCTAGCAAGGCCAGATAAGAGGAATTCTGAAGGTATACAGGGGAAAATAGATGGAGCAGGAAAAGAGAGAAGAGAGTAGGTGCAGGGAAGCATGAGTCGTTAAATGCTGATAGAGATATAGGTGGCCTGAGTATTGCAGTGGTATGTTTAGAAGAATTGGAAGCAGGGGGAAAGGAAGTGTGAATAGAAGCTGGAGCAAGAAGTTGGGAAGAAACTAGTGCAGTTGACAGAGTTTAGTGATCTACAGGGCACTTGATTTGCAGTAAATAAACTGGTACAGAGTAACTTAGGGTAAACATACAAGTTGGATAGGTAAACTGTAGTTGGGGGGGGCTGTATTGGCTGAGTATTATCTAATTTTCTGGTGTCTGAGTAGAACACAACAGCGTACGGAGTTTGTTCAGTTTAGCCAGGGCTTTCTTAAGTTGGATAGATAAACTGTAGCTGGGAGGGCTGTATCAGCCAGGTATTATCTAATGTTCAGGTGTCTGAGTAGAACACAATAGTAAACCACACAGGAAACCACAAAGTCCAAAATGCACAACACCAACAGGGAACAGAACAGAATCAAACTGTAGTCACAGGAACACTGTATTTATTGAAGCAAGATTAAGCGCTTTTGTCCGAATATACTCAGGACTTCTTCAGAATCAAATAGACTAATTAAATAACACATTTATATACTAAATTCTTTAAATTACATGACATAATTAGCTGCTTAAAATAACATAACAAATATCCCTAATACTATGAATACTTATTAAATACTCCAAAAATAAAACAATGACTAGCTGTAAAATTCTAAATCTTTTAATATACTTGATATACTAATGTGATCGTTTAAACCAGGGTGTACATAGGCATTAAGCCTGAACTGCCATGACAATTCCTTTGCTTCTATCAAATCTTTCCAAGGTCTCCCTCTGGGATTTTTATGCACAATATCCACCCCATATAACAAGAAACTGTGTGTAGGATAATCTGACATATGTCTGTATAGAGAATTATACTGTTTTTTTATGGGCTATATCATATATATATATATATATATATATATATATATATATATATATATATATATATATATATATATATATATACTCATGTAAACAGTCCCTTAATCTCTGCTGGGTCTTTCCCACATAAAAACAAGGACAATCTTGACACTGCACTATGTACACCACACCCACGGAATTACAAGTACAATGAAAAAAAGTTTTTACATATCTATGGTGGTCGGTATATACTATCACTTCTTTTCTTGTTAACTTCATCAAATATACTCTGGAATAAATGAACTGGGTATTCTCTAGCATACAACATAGTAGCCAACTTCTTATACTCAGCCAAGAAATATGATCCTCAGATATCATTAGGGACAATCTAATATACTGCCCATTTACAAGACCATGCTTTTGGTGAGCTGGATGCCAACTAGAGTAATGCAACAGACTATTTGAATATGTGGGGTCCCTGTAAATATTGCTCACATATTTTCTACCCTTGAAGTCTTACAAATAGTTAATAACACACTTACTGCTTGAATGGGTAAATTTCAAAAAAGTTGCGGTGTTTCAATAATCTATAAATTCTGCTATTTCTTCTTCTGGTCTATTCCAGGCAATAAATATGTAGTCCAAAAAATGGATGTACATAGACCATGGCAAAGGGGACAAAACATTAAACAAATATCTCCTCTCCCATTCAAGCATAATGATACTGGAAAAAATGGGGGCACGTGCTGCTCCCAATATGACACCCCTTCTCTGGAAGAAATACTGTCACTCAAAGTACACAACGTTGTTTTTTAAAATTACCTCCATTAGTATCATCATAACATTCATCATTACTAAACTTAAAGAAAGATGAAAAAAGTCATAAAACCACTCTATTCACAACTCATGAGGGATAACATTAAATAGGTTAACAACATCAATAGTCAAAATGATAATGCCCTCTGAAACCTGTAAGCTCCTCAGTTTATCTAGGGCGTCCCATGAATCCCTACACACATGTTCAAAATCCATTAAGCAATCCTTCAACTTAATGTCTAAAAACTTAGCCAAGGGGTATATCTTAGCCTTACCAGCATTAACAGTCAGTCTCAAAGGGGGATCAGAGATATACTTATGTATCTTTGGAATACCACAGATACAAGGTACAGTTTGATATTTGTTAGTCAAAATCATAAGAAGGTCATGACTGATTGAACCCTGGTCAAACTAATCTTTCAATAGTCAATGTATGTTAATACTCACCTCATTCAAAGATGATTCAGCATAAAAATAACAGCAAGTTAATTTTGTTACAATAGTCCACTTTATTTATTACTACTACCCCCCCTCCCTTATCGGGTATCATTACCCAAATATTTCTATCTTTACTTAAACTTACTTATAACTGGTACTCCATTCTACTCAAATTATAACTTTGTGCACCACCATGTCTCCCAATTACCTTCCTAAACTCAAATTCAAAAAGGTTTTCCAAAGAGAATGAGAGGCAGATGCAAGGGGGGGGGGGGGGCTTAAACACACTTTTTCTACATAGGCTCACATTCATGTCATTATTACAGTTGTGAAAAATAAGTCTACAACTAGGTTTTTGGAAATATAATTTAAAATCAATAATAACATCTTTAATATTAGCAAACAGCAATGGAATAAAAGTGAAACCTTTGCACAATAAATCTCTATGTTCAACGTCAAATGTTCTTTCCATAAAATTAAAAATGCTAAAGTCACCTCTGATGTTGGTAATAATCATAGGATATTCATAGAATTTCTGTAATCCATCTACAGCAAAAGTTAGTTCTTCATTGTTCTGGGCCTCCTCTTCATTCCACCATGTTGAAAATTGAGAGTCCACTTGTATCTCCATTGATTCTGAACACTCTGCTGAGCTGAATTCTGGGTCCTCAGCCTCTCTGCATATCTTAAAGGGGCCCGCTGTAAAGGGACCGCTTGTTCATCATTCAGTTCAGTACTACGGACTGAACCATGTTGAATCTCCCCTGCATCATTTACAATCTCAAGAACAGTGTTAGGTACTGGGTAGGCACTCCCCTTTTGACACTCAAGCCAATCTCGTTCAAGCTTCTTTTCATTTCTCAATTTTATGTCCATAGACACTTTATCCATGTCACTGAAAATGTTGTTATACCTGTTAATAGAGTTTTGATAAAGCAAATCATTAGTTATTACTTTTTCCAAATCCACATTCTCCTTCATGAGACAGTCCATAGCCTTCTGATTGTACTTCAGCATAACCTCCATTACCTCATAACCCTGCCGGTCAAACAACTGTAAAAGCTCCCTATGCATAGGTGAATTAGGAAGCAGACCGGTGGGAAATTTCCAGTGCCTTAAACCTTTCTGAACTTGTTTCACTTTAATACAGTCAAGAAAGTATCCATTCTCAAGTTGTAATTTCCTGAACTTGAGAAGCTTACTTTCGAACGGTTCCAGGGCTGATTAAAAAAAAAGTTATGTCTTACTATAACGTTCCATCTGTGTTGTAGATCTTTATCCATTCATTACTGATAGGACCTCTGTTCTGCCCTCGGAACCGACATGGCCGTTTTCAAGCTTGCGCCAGCCAAAAACTCTCAGCTAAGACCTACCCATAATGCCCCTCTCATAATTACTCCAGATAGAGTTTGTCCGCCCCTATATAATAGAGATAGTAAGAGAAAAAACAGTAGGAGGCTCTGTCTGAGCAATTACCTTAACCAGGAGTTCCTAAGGTCCACCAGGAGTCCAGGCAGGGGAAGGAGGGCAGGAAGTAATGAATGAATTAAGATCTACAACACAGATGGAAAGTTATGGTAAGACATAACTTCTTTATCTGGTATTGTAAATCTTTATTCATTCCTTACTGATATGACCGAGTCCCCAGCTACTTGAGTCCTGGGTGGCCCTAAGGAAGGATATTCCTGAGCACCATAGAACCAAAAGATGCTCATCCCCTGGAGGCCAAATCCAATTTGTAATGAGAGATAAAGGTATGATGTCTTGCCCAAGTGTCTGCTGTGCAGATATCATCTATAGAGGCTCTGGAATGAAAAGCTATCGAAGTAGCCATTGATCTAGTAGAATGAGCCTTTATTCTGGAAGGCAAGGATAGCTTATTCTGTTGGTAGATAAAGGTAATGATGTTTCTAAGCCAGGAGGATAGATTCACTTTGGAGACAGGTTTACCCAATCTGGGTTCTGCAAAGGCCACAAACAATTGATCCATTTTCCTGAGAGATTTAGTCATGTCCAAATAACAATGAAGCTAGTGATGCACATCAAGGGTCTGCAAAGGTACTCCCCTCAGTTTGAATGCTGAAGGAAAAAAAAACAGCAGGTCAATAGATTGGTTAATGGAAAATCCAGAAATGACCTTGGGCAAGAAAGAGGGGTCAGTATGAAGGGACACTCTATCCCTGTGGAAGATCAAGTAAGGTCTCTTGACACTCAAGGCCTGCAGCTCAGATACTCTTCTCGCTGAGGTAAGTGCTACTAGAAGTAGTCTTCCATGATAAAAACTTTATATCACAAGAATCAAAAGGTTCGAAAGGAGGGCCTGTTAGTGATTGAAGTACCAAGGACAAGTAACAGGGTTCTATGGGGGGCTTGACAGGATGTTTAATGTGTAATACTCCTTTCAAAAAAGTCTTGCACAGGTGGTGTGACATAACAGAAGAATTATTAAATCCATTGTGAAAATTTGTGATAGCTACTAAATGTACAGTGATTGTCGATGCTGAGGCTCCTGCATGTAGAAGAGTCATCAGGTATTGTAGGATCTTTTGAATAGGCATAGAGAAAGGATCCAAGTTCTGATCTTTGGCCCAAGTAGAGAACCTAGTCCATTTACTAGAATAAACTTTTCTGGTAGAAGGTTTGTGTGAAGCCAGAAGAATTTCACGGACAGGAGATGAGATATCAGGCAGCCTGGCAATCAGTGGAACTGGAGGAACCAAGCTGTGAGCTTGAGACTATGGAGACTGGGGTGAATCAGTCCCTGAGGATGAGATAGCAGACCTTGGGAATGATCCAGGATCCACGGGCTGTGAATCAGATGAGGCCATAGGAATGGGAACCAGACTTGACGGGGCCAATAAGGGGTAATGAAGATCACTTTGCTTCTCAGCCTTTGAGCTTTATGGAGGAATTTTGGGATGAGAGGAAATAGGGAAAAGGCATGCAGTAGACCCAGGGGCCAATCGTTCACTAGAGTGCCCCTCGGGAGTTCACCTTGAGGGGAGATCAGGGGAAAGTAGCTTCTGCATTTGTTGTTTAAGGGGGAAGCAAACAGATCAAAGCACGGCTTGCCCCAGCTGTAGAAAATCTGATCCACTATTACAGGATAGAGGGACCACTTGTGAGGCATCAGGATATTCCTGCTCAGATTGTCCGCAATAAGGTTGGAACTCCCGGGAATGTGCATTGTTATAAGAAAGTGGTTGGAAGCTATCACCGAGTGCCAAATCCTCATGGCTTCCCAACACAGGGGGTAAGACCTGGTTCCACCTTGCTTGTTGATATACCAGACGACTTACATGTTGTTCGAATGAATTGCTATGGTCCCAGAAGGGAAGGATGTATGGAACGCTTGCAACTCTAAGAGAACTGCCTTCAGTTCCAGGACATTTATGTGCAAACTGGCCTCCATGGGAGACCAAGTGCCTTGGACCGTCTTTCCCTGGAAATACCCCCTCACCCTAACAGGGAATCATCCATGGTCACTGTGGCCATGGGCTGGTGGAGACAAAATGGTTGACACCAAAGATTTGATTCTGACTTCATCTACCATAGCATTTCTTCCTTGCAAAGGTTTGTAAGACATATCATGTGGTCCAGTGGATGAGTTAAGATCAACCATTGTGAAGAAAGGAGCCACTGTAGTATTCTCATGTGCAACCTTGACAGTGGTACTAGAGTATGGAGCCTAAGAGTTGCAGTACAAGGTGTGCTGGTACCAAGGTCTGTGGAAGAAGGGCTTGTGTTTGATGTCTTATTTTTGAAAGCCTGTGAGGAGGGAGGGAAGCTTGACAGGATGTTGTGTTGAAAACTGCTCCAATGAATTCCAGTGTTTTTGTTGAGGACATTTGAGATTTTCCTTGTTGATTGTAATCCCCAAGTGGAGAGCGAAGCCTTGAGTGTAAGAGAGGCTGCGGATTAGAAGATTCCTTGTCAGGGGGTAAGGAGCCAATCGTCTAGATATGGAAACACCTGAAATCCTTGTAGTTGAAGATGAACTACTACAACTGCCATACATTTGGTGAACACTCGGGGGCTGTCGAGAGACCAAATGGCAGTGCCCTGAACTGGTAGTGATTGGCTCCCAGCCAGAAGCGGAGAAATCTCCAGGAGCAGTGATCCATCTTTATGTGTTAATACGTGTCCTGGATGTCTATAGAGCAGATCCAGTTGTCCCTCCCTAGAAAGGGGAGAATAGACTGTACAGTAACCATCCGGAATTTTTGAGGTTTGATAAATTTATTCAATAGGCTGAGATCTAGGATTGGTCTCCAGTCCCCTGTCTTTTTTGGCACTAAAAAGAACCTTGAGTAAAACCCGGATCCTCTCTGGTCTGGTGGGACTGGTTAGATGACTCTTTTTCTTAACAGCTTTTCTATTTCTAAGGCTGCTACCTCCCTCTGACTGGGTGGCACATCGGGGATTTGTTTGACGGGTCTGGGATTTAAATCAAATGGTATCTGGTAGCCTCTGGATATTATTCTCTACACCCAAACATTAGTAGTAATAATTTGCCAGGCTGGTAGGTTCAGAGAAAAATGATCCCCGACTACTTCCAGTGGAAAGCAATCAGGCTGCTGCTCAGGAATGCTGACAGGGTCGGCCAGAGAAGGAATCTCTAGCGCCTTGGTTACGCAGACCCCCTCTACCCCGAAAGGGGTGTCTTCCAGATAAGTTGCCCCCCTCTGCCCCAGGGGGATTGCTCACCACGAGTGTCATGAAAAGATCCTTGAGATTTTTTGAACCACAATTTTCCTCCCCTTTGGTTCCTGGAGTAGGACTTCTTGGGGGTGGATAAACGTATGCCCACAGCAGACAAGGTCTTTCCATCTTTCTCACTTTGTGCTAGTGTGTTTCATACTTTGGGACCAAAAAGTGCAGATTTGTCAATAGGCGCATTGACAAAGGAAGACTTAAAGGGGTCTGTGAAATCACACAGATGCATCTAAGCATGGCGTCTCATGACAATGCCTGATGCAGCAACTCGAGCTGCCCCCTCGGTGGTGTGAGATATCAAACACATCGAGGAGTTTGAGATAGCTTCAAGGGTAGCTAGTTGTGAGGTGACAGTGTCACACACCTCATCAGGCAGTACCCCTGCCAAAGAGGAAGACATTTCAGAAATTAGGTCTCTTTAGAGGCAAGTGAAGTGTGACAGATAGTTCAGCAACTGAATGGCATAGGTCGCTGAAGTACAGTTCCACTTCCCTAGTCTGTCCATGGCCCAAGACTCCCTGTTCGGAGGATGGAAAGTGGAATTATCTTCTGCTAGTTCCCTCTTGGTGGCTGCCGCCATGACCATGGAATCAACCATCAACTGCTTGGACCAGTTGGGCTGGTCTTCAGGGGTAGATAGAATTTTGTCCGGCCTCCAAGGGACAGGTTCTACATTAGGCACGCTGCATGATCAGCTTAATAAACCCATCTGCAGGTGGGGTCACCCAGGAAGTAGATGGCTGGGCACAGAAGGCCTACAAGAGTACTGATTCCTCAGAAGAAGGGTTAGAGGACTTCCAATCTCCCTGCTGCTTGATGATTTCAAGAATGTCTCCAAATGAGACATCGTCTGGGGGAGACCGTAGGGACCCGTCCCCCTCATCGCAATCAGTGTCCTCAGTGATAGATTCCTCTGGGGAATCATGTTGCTTTCTCTTGCACCATTTCTTCCAGGGTGGTTCCCCAGTGGGATGGTCTGAGGAGGACTCTGGAGAAAGGGTTGCCTTCAAAGGGAGGTCTTGCGGCTCCCGTGCCCAGGATCTCGAAGTAGGCGGTTGGGACAGCTGCATGCTAGAAGGGGTTTCTGGTGCTGATGGTATTGATGCTGACTGCAAGCCTGCAGAGGCAAGATCCCTCTCCATCATCTGGAAAGCAGGCTCACCTGAGGAGGGATGGGAGTCCGGAACTGAGACGGACAACCTCGGAACTGGGGTCACACTCCACCCTGAGGAGCCCATCTCCAGGTGAGGAGGTCTGAGATGACTGGAAGCTGTTGGAGTCATGGACATAGATGGCACCAGTGAAAAAATAGGTGCTGGGCTAGGTACCAAGGTGCCGACAGTCCAAACACTGTTCCGAGAGTGCATCAGCAAGGGTGGTCAGTGCTGACAGGGAAAAATCCGCAGTCGGGGCCAAGACAGTATGCACTGGGGTGGACATTGGTACTGATATCTCCGGGGCCTGGGTAGAGGCCAAAGGAGGATAAACAGGAGAATATGCTGTGAAGGATTCTGAGCCAAAGGGTATGGAAGGTCTAGCTGGAGCGGGTAATCAACTAGCTGCCAGAAGATGGTCCAGAACCCGCACTGCATCTAGTTCAGAAAGAATCCTGGTGGATCTAAAGGAGGCTGCTGAAGGAGAATCAGGTCTTTCAAGAAAGGGACTAAACCGATGCCCCAAAAAAGGGTCATACATTGAAAAGTATCTGGTTCTTAAGAGATATTTGACTATAGGCACCGAAGTCATAGTCTGTCGAGCCAAAGAAGCTGTTGGCACCAGGGCCGGGGATGGTGCCAAAGTTGGAATGGTTGTACAAGCCATTGTCGGGACCAAAGATGGCACTGAAGCCGGTGGTGCCAAAGATGGAACTGAAACAGAAGTCAACATCAGAGACTGCACAGAGGGAGAAGGCACAGGGCCTGGTGCTGAAGAAGTCTGCGCTGAGGCCGCCAGAGAACCATGTAGCTGACTCGGTTCCATAACTGGCGGAGATGCAGGAACCCAGTGTCTCTGTTTTTCCTTGTGTTTCTTGGTCTTAGGAGGCGGTGAGACCTCCAACCCAGATAGAACCTCAGAAAAAGGTGATTTGATTAAACCTTTAAACCTTTAAGAATTAATTTGTTTTTACACTCTGCTAGAGTGTGATTGCTAAAACTAGAACAAATGTCACAATCAGCATTTATATGGTCCATGGCCAAACAGTAAATGCATCGAGCATGGCCGGCCAAGTTGGGCATCTTACGCCCACACTTGTCACACTGTTTAAACCCCAACTTAACTTTGTCTGATATAGTACAGGCAACAAAGGGCTATTCTAAAGGAAAAAACAACAACAAGGGAAAGAAAGGAAAGAATACCAACGTTGGTATTTAAAAATACCACAAGTGGTAAAGAAAGACCTACCAAAGGCAGGAGGGAGGGACAGTACCAATGATGGTAGAGATTAAACTTCCAAAGGTAGAGGGTAGGAAATAGACGCAGGTTATAGGCGATAGTAAGAAAAGACTAAACTGACTAAAAAATGACAAAGTTTGAAGAGAAACTACACAAAAAAATCAAAAATTTCCACTTAGCTTTGAGAGAGATGGCTAGGCACGTCTGACAAGGAATGCAGCAAATGAGATCTGGAGTAACTATGAGAAGGGCATTATGGGTAGGTTTTAGCTGAGAGTTTTTGGCTGGCGTGAGCTTGGAAATGGCCGTGTCGGTTCCAAGGACAGAACCGAACTCCTATCAGTAAGGAATAAATAAATAAAAAATTACAACATCAGATGTATAATTACTCCACCCACTGGCTGTACCATAATCTAGGGATTTATTGAGCCAGGAAGAGACGTCAAATTTAGGCAGTTGGTCTTGTACAATACTAGAATTTTGTTCATTTGGTGAACCATTGAAAAAGTTATTCAAAATCAGGGGGATGCCTTGTCTCAAAGGTAGGAAAGAAAAAGTTAAGCCAGACGATAAATCTTTGACTACCAGATGAGCCAAAACTTGCTGGGATAACTGCTGCATTAATTGGGTTAACCCACTCATATTAGTCTCCGTTCCTTCAAACTGGCCAACAGATCCAGTCCCATTCGACACTCCCAAGTTGGATACAGACATGTTCAACAAAGAACCACACAGGAAATCACAAAGTCCAAAAATGCACAACACCAACAGGGAAAAGAACAGAACCAAACTGTAGCCACAAGAACATCGTATTTTCAGAAGCAGGATGAAGCGCTTTCATCCAAATATACCCAGGACTTCTTCAGAATCAAATAGACTAATTAAATAACACATTTATATACTAAATTCTTTAAATCACATGACATAATTAGCTCCTTAAAGTAACATAACAAATATCCCTGATACTATGAATACTTATTAAATACTCCAAAAATAAAACAATGAATAGTTATACAATTCTAAACTTTATTAGATCTCAGTTTTATAATACTAGATATACAAATCTGATTGTTTATAACAGGGTGTACATAGGCATTAAGCCTAAATTCCCTTGCTTCCATCAAATCTGTCCAAGGTCTCCCTCTGTGATTTTTATGCACAATATCCACCAGCATTCAAACTATCTTTGAAGAAATGATTCCTCAGCAATCAGACCTGTTTCAGTGCCTAAAATTACAGACCACCAAAAATTATCATACATATTTTTTTCTTCTCCTGCCTATTCCCCCTACGTTTCTTTTTCTCTGTCCTCTCACCAACCTCATCACTAAATAACGTACTTCCTCTCTCTCTCGACAGCCACTATGCTATTACAACTTTTTTATCCACACCACATTTCCATTTTATACTTTGCCTTCTCTTACCTTTCATGTCTAATACCGAAATACCTTAATATTCCCTTATTTTCTTTTTTTCTATTCACTGTTGTACTATTACCTCCCTCCTGTTTCTCTCAAACCTTTACAATCTCAAATGTTTTTATCTACACTATTAGTTCAAAAGTTTCTTTGAACGCACCTTGATAAATCATATGACAATTTTTGGCACTTTATGCTTAGTATATGTATTATATGTACATAGCAACTCCGTCAATTGTTGACACATGTATATGTAGATACTAACTCTGTCAATTTTATTAATTTGATTTGTTAAAATTGTTCAATATCTTTAACTATGTATATCTTTTAGTAGTGGAGCTTTTCTCCCAGGCCTCCAATGAAAATGGGTTCCTGACCCAGTGGACTTTTCTGGTCAACAAATGTCAATAAATAAATAAATAGATTAACCTTGGCTTTGGGTACTTCTATTAATTTGTGGCTCCAGTTTATTTTCTGTAGTTGTAGGACCTGTAAATTATAGTTTTCAGAATTATAATAATGACACACCTGCAGTTGTCAAGCCATATTATTATCATATGAAAACAATATCTTATTTGGACGAAAAATGTATTGACATCTCTGGACCTTGCCACAGTGACACACACCACACTATTTTACCATCTAGATTACTGCACTACGCTCTAATTTAGTCTTATGAACATGTGACCTTGCTCACTTGCTATCGATGCAGAATGCCACAGTAAAATGCTGACTGGTGCTTCTGTCACTGCCATACACTAACTCACAATTGCCAGCTGTTCAGTTTACTGACCACATAGTTCTGCCTGTTCAGTCAAGCAGTCGATAGACAGACACTGACGAACTTTTAATGTATAAATATACCCAGCACTGTGTTACTCTCCAAATACAGTGCCTCAAAGTAGCACTAATGAAAATGGAATAAATGTATTTCGCTTTTCTCTACTTTGTAGTGACCTTAGAGGTAGTATATGTAGAGATCATGGGTGCAGGAGACAGAGCAAGTAATGCAAAAAAAAAAAAAAAAAAACAACAAAGTCTTGTGTAGCATTGCTGTGTAATATATACTGACTCTCTCTCTCTCTCTCTCTCTCTCTATATATACATATATATATATATATATATACTGGGTAATGGTATAATGGTCTATGGTAGGCTGGCTGCAATAACTTGTGGGTCAACAGCTCATCTTCTTGGTCTCATGGCGTTTCTTTTACTGGCTGCTTGTGGATGTCTTGTGACTTTTTCACATATTAGTTTTAACCTTCTGTACCCTTTACTATGGGTATTTTGCCCACCTGTAATTGTTCCTTTTACCTTATACCATGCCCAAACAACTCACATTATTGTGTTAGAGGTCACAGGTCATAGTTGCTTTTAGGATTGTAACAGAGACCTCAGGTATTCAGTTGCCTAGCTATATAGTTCTGTGTATGGAATGTGTTACCTTCCATAATCTGGACCTTCAAGACAAAGAAATCATTCTAGACATACTTTTCAAGTGTCAACATTTTAGGAAAGTTACATTTATTTGCTTATTTGTTTGTTTGCTTTGTTTACTGGTTTGTTTGTTTGCTTGTTTATTTGTTTGTGCTGTGTCTGTATGTGTATTTGTTAGCTTGGTAGAATATTTATCCTACTAGACCATCTTCAGACTCAGCTTAGGCGAATGAACTAATCAAAAAACATGAATTTATATATAACATATTTACATCATAAGTATAATTAACCATAAATTGAATGAAATAAGTTATATTGAGCAAGCTATTTATTACAATTAATCATTCAATTATTTCCAGTTTCTAGATTCATCTTGAAAACACAAGGCATGGAAAAAACAAGGGATATGTAAACATGTACATCATGAGTAGATTAAAACCTGCAAATTATTAAATCCCGACAGAAGGTTGTAGCATTATATTTTATTGGGGTTTTACTAAGTTTATTGTAGTTTATGTGATTCTGTCTGTTTGTGTTATTGTAATTAAGGTTTTTTAACAGATTAATAACTGGAGATTCAAGACCCAATTTTTCTTTTAGAGTAATATGTGCATTGTCAGTTGTCGTTTAGAAGGAAGAAGGTGAAGACAATGCTTATTGGACCAGTTGGTGAGATTGCAGGACAGGGACTGGATTCCAAAAGGCTTTGCATGTGGAGTAAAATACTACACTGAGCAGTTACCCACATACCAACATCCAAAATTTGGGGTCCTGTAGTTCTCATTCAGTATATGGCAATGGGGTTGACAGCATCCTAAGCCTGATTCCAAAAGGTAAGTCAGGCCTACAGTGCCAAAACACTTTGGAGTTGTACTTTACTGAAGGATACCTGCAGTATCGAAGTAACAGACAGATAAAATTGTGGTACCAGTCAACTTCAGCCTCAGTCCTCAGGTAAAGTCTCCTTTCACTTGGAATGGATAATGAGAGTTATTACCACTGAGCATTTCAGAATTTCATTGTCAACTACTGGCATAAGAAGAAGAATCCGAGCCATTCAGTACCTATGAATTACAAGGTACTGATTTGGGCATACCTTGTCTTTGGGATGATGTCATTCTCAGAGGTTCATAGGTTCATAGGTTCATAGGTAGGTACTAGGCTATTGGCCCCGGGGCCTATACAAGCCCAGCCAAAAAGGTACCCTGGCTTTTGCCACCCAAGAAAATTATTTTCCTGTGCCACTGTCGAGCAGAGCCACAGAGGTGATCCTTGGGCTGAATTTCCTATTTCCCATCCAGTCATCAAGATTTTTCTTGAAGAGTGCTAATGAGAAGCTTTGTTTGATATAGATAGGTAGTTTATTCCAGAGTATGGGAAGTCTCTGAGACAGCAATCTATCACTCCAGCATGTTCTGTTTTTTGTGGTGACAAGGTTTAGGTCCCTAGAGGATGTAGCTTGGAGGGACTGGGATTTCTTTAAGTGGAGCATGTCCAACAGCTCTGGGTTTGACATAGCTTTGTATGTTAGGCAGAAATCACCTCTGAGTAGGCGATATGCGACGAAGGAAAGCTGTAGTTTTTTGAGACGGTCTACATAGGGCATCTGTTTGAGGCCGGTAATCCTCTTTGTGAGGTATTTCTGCGGCCTTTCCAGTTGTTGTAGATGTCTTGTGAGGTACATACCAAAAGGGGCATTGTACTCTATAATGGGTCTAATGAGTGATGAGTAGAGGGGAACAATGACCTCTTTTTTACTGGATGAGAAACCTTTTGTGATGAGGTGTGCCATGTAGAAGGATTTCCTGACTACTGTGGCAATGTGATTATCAAAGGAGAGACTACTGTCCACCTGTGTCCTAAGGTCTCTTATCACACTTTCGGTGTTAAGTATACTACCACCTATGTTGTAGTTCATGGGTACAGAGTTTTTGCCAAAGGGGATGAAAATGCACTTTTTGGCATTGAGCTGGAGGCCATGGCTTTGACACCAGGCATCTGTCTCAGTGAGGCCCTTTTGTAGGATGTCCACATCGTTAGGAGTTTCGATTCTGGCTCCTAGTTTGCAGTTATCTGCGAACTTAGTTAAACAAAGATCTTCTGTGTTAACCTGTACTTCAGAGAAGTAGATACCAAACAGGAGAGGACCCAGGACTGAAACCTGTGGTACTCCACTTGTCACTGGTCTGAAGTCAGATTTGGAGTCTGCTACTTTCACAGTGTGGGTTCTGTCAGTGAGCCAGTTGGCAACCCATCTTGTGACATACGGATTTATACCTAGTTTAGTGAGTTTATCTATAATTCCAGAGTGGAGGATTGTATCGAAAGCCTTGGAAAGATCTAGATAGGCTGTGTGAACCACCTTACCCTTGTCTATGGCTTTGGTGACTGCTTCAAAGAAATCTATCAGGTTTAGGAGACATGATCTGCCTTTTACAAACCTGAACTGGGTGGGGACCAGAGTTTGGAGATTACCAATGTCTTTGTTTATAAGTTCCATGATGATACATTCCATGGCCTTGCAGACCAGGCTCGTCAGGCTAATGGGGCGGTAGTTCCCGGGGTCCATGGTGGCCCCCCCCTTGTGGAGTGGGATAACCATCGCTGTGCACCATTCAGCAGGCACAAAGCCTGAGGTGAGGTTATGACTGAACATAGTACTTAGGTGGGGTGCCAGTTCGTTCTGTAGTTCATGTAGAACGCAGCCTGGGATGTTGTCTGGTCCCATAGATGCTGTGTTCTTGGCTTTGGAGAGTGTGTTTTTTACCTGTGCAGCCATGATTACAGGAACTTTGCATTCTTCCAGTATAGAGATGGGCTCTTTAGGGGGTGAGAGGGGGGTAAAGTTAGCAGTCAACCTATCTGTCAGGATGTTGGCAATATCTGTTGGGTCTGTATATTTAGTGCCATTGTGCTGTAACTCAGAGCAGATCTGAGTGTTGCCATTGCGATTCTTGACATAGCTATAGAATGCTTTGTGGTTGTCTTTAGAATCAGTGGTGATTTTGTTTTCCGAGGATTTTATCAGGGATTGCAGCTTCTTACTGAGGCTGACCATGGAGCTCCTCCATTCATGGGATTTTACTCTTTTTTGCAACAGTTTCTTCCTTCTGTTGTACAGCTTGTTTATGGCAGGGGACCACCAGATTGGCTTCCTTTTTTGGAGGATAGCGTCTTGGTTCTGTTTGGGATAGCACAATCCAAGCATTCATGTAAGTGCTTATAAAGTGCAATTGTGTAAGATTCAGTAGTCATAACTGTATTGTCCATCTGCATGGGTGTCATGAAATTCACCACTTCTGTCTTAAGAAGCATGAAGCTGGATTTGGAGAAATTTTTTACCATGATTTCCTTAATGGGGGGTGGGGGCAGGATGTGGATATCTAGGGTAATTAGCTTATGGTTGGATCAGACCAATGAGGCTTTGACTTCAGGTGTGGAACACCATTCACTCATGTTGCTAATGACTAGATCTAGGATATTGTTGCCCCTGGTGGGGGTGTGGATAAGCTGATCCAGGGCATTAGAGTTTATGAATTCCAGAAAGCATTGAGTGAAGGAGGTGGTACATGAGTAGTTTGCCCAGTTAGTGTGGTAGTTGAAATCGCCCATTATTAGGGTGTTTGGTTGAACACTAATATTTTCCAGTACATCAAGAAAAGAGGAGTGGGAATCCTGGGACATGGTGGGTGATCTGTAGCAAGCTACAATTTGGATTGCAGTTTTGCCCTGAGTTAGTTACACTTGGATAACCTCAGCTACATTATGCTGAGCAACTAGCCTGGAGGTGTGGATATCCTTAATGAATATGGACATACCTCTGCCTTTGGTGTTCTGGTCCAGGTTACATGGCCGAAAAGTGTGGTATGAGTTATAGCCTGGTAGTGTAGGGGTGCTCTCTGGAGCCTTGAAGCAGGTCTCAGTCACTGCACAGATATTGATGTTCTCCATTTTAAAGAGTGTCTTGAGTGAGTGCATTTTGAGATTTAGACTTCTAGAATTAAATAGCATCACTCTCAGTTTTTGCTTGCCTGTTCCTGTTACGGTGGTGAATTTGTCATTTGAACCTTGCCTAAAAAAGGCACTCTAGGGGTGGCAAGAACCTTAGCCAGTATCCATAATCCTAGGGGTGACAGGTGCAGGCCATCTCTGGAAAAGCATTGTGGTCTGTTGACCATGTCAATCCAGGCAGACAGATACTGGATCCCTTTAGAATGGCACCAGAAGCTTAGCCAATTGTTGAATTCAGTCATTTTGTCCTTGTACTGCGGCATCATTCTGGATGATGGCAGAATGCTACTCAGGGCTAGGATCATACCTGCCTGGGCTACAAGATCAGAGAGCTCTTCCATGTCTCTTTTCATGTAGTCCAGGGAGGTATGTCTCAGGTCGTTCACACCAACATGGACAATGACAGTGTCATATTTGTACTTGTTGTGGAGTGACCTGAGTGCGTGGGTTATGTGGCGGATCTTGGCACCCGACAGGCAGCTGACAGTAACCTTCTCCTTGTTTAGCGTGGTGAGTGGGACATCAGTGTACCTGACTAGAGTCACCTATGACTAGTGTGTTGGGTGCATTCGTTTGCCTTATTCGCTGTGGTTGAGTGGCACACTAAGTCTGCGGGCTATGTGTCATTTTGGTTGTGTTGGGGGTGGAGGTTGCTTGCATTTCTGCTTTGGAGGTCTCTGTTGCTTGAGCAGATTATTATTGAGAGCCTCCATGAATGTTTTTGTGTTTCTATGTTTGGAGTTTGGTGGTGTAGATTTAGTGAAACTATGTGATGAGTGTGGTGTGGTGCAAGTGTTCACCTTCTCCTCTTGACTGTCAAGTTCGGTCTTGATTGGAGAGAGCTTTGCCTCCAGTTTGGCTACATAAGTGCATCTCTCACAGGTTGTAGTGTTGGGTGGTAGGAGGAGACGGTTGTCTGTGTACATGAGGCAATTTCTACATTGCTCCAAGATGCCCAGATTCATCAGATTGACAGGAGAGTACACTTGGAGCTGGCTCTTGGACATACCTGAATAAAAAAAGAATTTTCCTCTAGATAAGTGAGGAAAGTGAGTACAAGAGCTGTTTTTCTCCAAGCAAGTGAGGAAAGTAAGTACCAGAACTGTTTTCCTCTAGGTAATGAGGAAGGTTGAGTGCTGTAGCAATTAGTAGGTTATTAAGTGCTTACAAGTTCTGAACAAGTGCTGATCAGGAATAAGCAAATTCAAGTGCTAAAACTAAGAATCTGTATCTGGACTAAACTAGTTACAGGAAAGGGGGGAAACAAGTGCAAATGCAGGCTTTTAAATCAGAAAGTTGAGAGAGATGGAAAAACTGCCCAAACAGCAAATAACTACAATTGTTGGGCCAGAACCACTCCTTATGTGGTAGATAGGTTACCTGGTGCTTAGCACTCCCACTGATATGCTAGAAGGCTTCCCTCCAACACAGGAAGCTTGGGGGGGCTCAGAAGCTTACATACAGTCCTGGATACAGCAAATCTGAATCTGGACTACACTAGTTACAGGAAAGGTATTTTTTTTTTTTTTTAGGTAAGGATGAAGTTTAGATTTGGGTTAGTGAGGTTGTGTGGCAGACACTCGCTGCTACATTACTGCAGACTTTTCAAAATCCCATTCCAGAAGTTCATATTTATTCAGTGATGAACAGGATGGAGTTTTGAGGTTAGCTAGAGGGAGACTTTGAACTTGACTAGGTTCTTACCAATGATAGACATAAGTGTGTTATTTGATATTTTTTCTGTTGTCTTGTCACAGTTCTGTACTTCTCACACTGTTATCCTGCTATTATATCCTTGCTTACATAATAAAATATGTATGATTGCTTTTTATGATGTTTTTAGTCCATTTAAGACAAGATTGTGTTTTCCCTGCTTTGCAGAATAAAACTTAGAAAATACAAAACAGAGACAGACAAAGTACAGAGAAAAAGTAACCAAAGTGGATGCTTAGAAAAAACCTGCACAGAACCTCAGGAGAGGTGGTAGTAGGCATTTTACTGTTGGTTTCCTTTTTCAGGAGTGAGATTATGGAACATCTCACTGCAGCAGTCACTTTTGAAAGATCCCAAGTAAGAAATAGCAGAAGTAGTTTGGCATCTCAAAATAATGGTTTAGCATAGTTTAGTTAGGATTGTCACCTTTCAAATGCCCAAAGTGGGACATTTTTTGTAGAAATCTGAGATTTTGCAAGATAAAATATACCCATGGCCAGTGCAAAGGACAGAATGTCACTTTCTTGCCAAAATAAAAGCTTATTCTCGTAGCATTTGAGTTGCTTATGCTATTTCATATAACATTTAGGTGTTTCAGACATAAAATAACTGTTTTTTATGCAACTACTAAAGAAAACTCAGGAAATATTTTTTGCCCTAAAATCTCAGGACATTTTTCATTTTTTTAGGTTATTTTGTAGGACACAACTGCCCAAAGAGGGACTGTCCGTCCCAAAGATGGACAGGTGGTAGCCCTATTAGCAGCTGCACTTATTTTATTTAATATGTGACTTCCTGCATTTGCTTCTATGGAGAATGTTGCATATTGTCATATTTTAAAGGGTGGGTGCCAGAGATTAGCATCATGGAGTTACCCATTAATTGAGGCCTTTCCATGCATGGAATAAATCAGCACTTCAGTTATAGCGCCTATATCAGGTGGATATATTTTCTGTGCTACTCAACTCCTCTTTTCTGTCTTCTCCCAGTCTTTTTATTCCCCCTTCTTCTCCCTTCATCTCACTCTTTCTCTCTCCCCACCATCTGTGAGACAAGTTATTTCAGCTTGAATTAAATATACTTTGTTTCATTTTCATGAGTAGAATTTTCCCATATTTGTAGCACTGTTCTCTTCATTTAAAGTATATTATTTATCTATCTATTTATTGTTTTTATACATATATAAAAGTTGTAAATAATTTTCTGTTTAGGAATGAATTAATCTATTATGACTATTTATACTTTATGAAATTTTAACTGTTCCCCCTCTATTTAATCAGAGTATGTATATCTTGTGAGATTCATCCTCTGTAACTGTACACCTGTGATGGTTTACAAATAAGACCTGCATATCTGAATATTTTATACTTGCTTGCTCCCTGTTTCATGCATGCACAGTGCCAGTAGAGTTTCACTCTCCTGATCTCTGTCTGGCAATATATCAATGATTTAATTAAAAAAACATTTAAAGATGCATGAATCTTATTTTTTATGTTTTTAAAATAAAAAAAAAAACACAGATGCACATACACAACTGCACAGTTTCAGTGTAAGTGGTACAACATATAGCAGACTTGCTTTTGGTACAGAGTACTGTGGGGTTTATTCCCACACCAGGTAGATCAACTGCTGACAATGCAGAGCAGTATATGGGATGGGGGGTTCTGTACACCTGAGCGTGCCATCTTTTGGATGAGACGTTAAACCAATACCACATCTGCTTGACTTGGTTGTAGCACAAATGGATGCAAAAGATCCTATCTAAAATAGTAATAGAAGCTCCTTCCCTGTCCAACTTTCCTCTAGTAGTATAGCTACCACCTTGGGTCTCCCCTGAAAAGAGGCTACTAGTGTAGTGGGACTACCCTAATCAACAAAGAATGAATAAATAAATAATTCAGAAGTGTGCAAAGATACCTTGTTATCATGCCATATAATTAAAATTATATCTCTGTTTAGTCATAGCATGGCACAATAAATACTGACTTATTTTCAGCCAACTGCCTTAAGAAAGTTCTTCACATTGCAGCCATTATCTTTTGCAAGTTGTAGGCATTTGGCATTAAAAGTGATGACTTGAGAATGTAGAATAATGTAGTCTCAAAGTCTACCTGCATCCATGATGTCCAAGGTGATATTCAAGGTTTACTATGCATCTCCATATTGTTTCATTTAAGCTGTAGATAGAAACATAGTTAAACCACAATATTGTCAGCAAAGCTTTCTCTGTCCCTGAATTTCTAGTGATGGACAAGTTAAAACACTAGGAGATTACATAGTCTGCAAATGCTTTGAATTTATTTACTTATTGATTGACTGTGTTCATCCCACTAGGCTGTTGGCCTCTTTTCAGGGGAGTCTCGAGGAGATCTTTTACATCAACCTGAGCTACCACCAGCTCAAGCAGATCAGACCTGAGTCTAATGTCTTATCCAAAGGATGTGCTTTAACTTTGATTCTTACAAATCAGCTTCGTGTCTTTCAAATTGCAGAGATGCATTGCTTAAAATAAAACTTAAGATTACTGAAAATTGCTTAGAACTAAAACTTAAGATTATTGGAAAACATTGTTTTATACTTTAGTAATTTATTGATAGAAGTCTGATACGAGAAAATATGGAACTATAGAAAATCTTTGGAGACAACTAATTAAATAAGTTCCTTGTAGGGCCATTGCTTTAATTCTGATCGCTTTGCACTGCAGCATATGTGACTTAATTGTTTTAGGCATCATGTTCCACCTGGGTGCTAAGGTTCAATAGCTTCACCTGTGGCCGTCATTTTATTGACCTGAAAATGAAGCCTTATAATTAAGCAATCGCCTGTCATCAAAAAGCATCTGTTTTGCTCTCTTCTGGTGCATGATCACAGGTGGCGATTGCTTGGGGGAGGGAGTTACAAGAGTTGCATACAGAGCTTAGTCACAAAGATCTTTCTAGTTATACATGGGAAACTGCCCAAAGCAGAGAAGCACATAAATCAGAGGTCATAAGTGACAGATCAACTTAATTTCATGCAGTACTCTGTTCTGTAAGCTTTACAGGGTGCATTCTTCTAAGTCTGCATGATTAACTGCCTATGGTGAACAACCAAAAACTCAAGACAAAAAGAAAGACGTGGTTATAACTGAATTCCTATATTTGTCTTTTTCTTCAAGTAGATGCATATGGATGTATACAACTAGCTAGATCGATATGGATATCAGCAATTTCCACAAACATTTGCCAATCTGTGTAAAGTTTTGCTTTTACAAAACACCTCCCCCATACAACCTTTGTACTTTTTACTCCCCTCTTTTTATCTGCAATTTCATAACTTTTCTGTTGTCCTGCTTCCTATTTCATTTTCCCAACAAGAAATGAGTATTGAAAGCATCCACTGACAATTGTGCAACCCACTTGTAGTATTGCATAGCATCTGATTTGTACATGTGTATACCTTGAACTTAATGCTGAGTCATTACTTAAAATAGTATGTATTTCATAACCACATCTTCTATTTTTTATTTTTATTTTTTACAGTACTGTTACTAGAACCTGCCATTGTATTTCATGTGGGCAACCGGGCAGTCTACTGTCTCAACTATAATACTGATGTAAATAAATAAACAAGACATATAATTTTATTGCACTGTCCTTTGTAAACTTTGAATGAATCCAATATGCTAAGAGAAGAAGGAGAATCTTCATCCTTAGTAAAGCAGTTAAGCATTTTTTTGTTTGTTTTAAATTCCAACAGGTGCATTCTAAGGGAGTATATTTTTGCCCTGATGTCAGGTATCTGTTTATAATATAGTGAAAACAAAAGTGAAGTTCATGCAGGGCTTTCAAGTTACTACCCAATGACCAAGAAGTAGAATATTCCAGGTGTGGAAGCAATTATATGGTGATCTCACCATTACATCATTAAATCAGGACAACATGGTTAAAGAAATATTGTCAACATTTGATTTTTTTCTTCTTTATAGAAATATAACTTTTAAGACCCCAACAATGATGCAGTGATTAGCATTAATTATGAACCCAACAATGATGCAGTGATCAGCATTGCTTTTAAATCTATCACTGATACATTGGTTAGCATTGCTTATCAGCCCCACAGCAAATCAGTGATTAGAATTGCTTATGAGGCTAACAGTGATGCAGCGAATAGCATTGTTTAGGAGTCCACCAGTGAAACAGAGGCTAGAATTGCTTATGAGCCCACCAGTGATGTATTGGTTAGCATTGCTTATGAGCAAAAAATGATGCAGTAGATGGCATTGCTTATTAGCCCAACAGTGATGCAGTGGATGACTGCTTATGATGCCAACGGTGATGCAGTGTTCAGCATTGCTTATGAGCTCACCAGTGATGCAGTGGTTAGCATTGTTTACGAGCTTAACAGTGATGTAGTGAATAGTATTGCTCGTGAGCCCAGCAATGATGCAATGGTTAGCAGTGCATATGAGCTCAACAGTGGTGTGTTGATTAGCATTGCTTATGAGCCCAACAATGATGCAGTGGATAGTATTGCTTATGAGCCCAACAGTGATGGAATGGTTAGCAATGCTTATGAGCCAGCAGTGATGCAGTGGTTAACATTTCTTATGAGACTAGCAGTGATGCAATAGTTAGCATTGCTTCCTCAGAGTACCTTTTTTCTCCAGTTTGATTCCCAGGGGGGTTACTTTATGTGCAGGCATTGCATGTCATCCTTCTTTCAGTATGGATTTTCTAGGGGTACTCCAGTCCTCCCTATATGTAAAAGAAAGGGCGCAGGGCCATTAGCAATCCTTTAAAATTACCCAGAGGTACGCCTACCATGTGTGAGTATGTATGCATCCTGTGATGTGTTGTTGTCTGGAATAATTTTTCTGCATTGTGTCCATACATTGCTCTGACAGGTTCTAAGCTCCTGTGATACAAGTAAAAATAGAAATAGGTAGAATAACAGATTACCGTAACTATGCAACTTAGCCATGTAAAGATGCTAACAGTCTGCATTCTGTCAGAAGCTGAAGTGAGTATTATATCAGTGTAAAAATATAGTGAAATGTTAATTTGTTGTGATTTCACAATATACAGATGAAAAAAAGTTGGTGATAAGAACAGTAGCAGTGAGGAACAACATATCAGATGGGTAATTATTTACTCATATGCAAGATCGGTGAAATTTATAGTCAGCACTTGCTGAAGCACAGTTTATCTTGCACAGAAAGGGCAAGCGATGCTTCATTAATTTAATGCTATTCATAATTATGCACCAAAGGCTTGGTCATGGATTATAATAAATATTAATGTATTTGCATTAAAACACCATCAGACACACAGAGACACACACACACACACACACACACACACACACACACACACACACACACACACACACACACACACACACACACTACACTACACTTCTTACCTGGATCAGCAATCTGAGTAGGGCAGCGTTGCTATACTTCACTCTGCAGAGCTTATTCGGTTGAAATGTATATATACATGTGGCTAAATTACCTTGTATAGCATGTATACTTATGCATTTTTGCACTGCTCTGTACAGATCTTGCATATTTGCAAATTATAGAGGTCTGTGAAATGTTGTACTATGCAAGGCTTAATACAGAGCTGTGCATTGAAATGTGTAATGGCTTAATTTACATAGGCCATGTCACCGGACTACTATATATAGCCCCAGAAAATTTGCTGCTGAGAAATGTAAGGTTCTCTTCTGAGTACTGACAGTGCTTATTTACTACATAAAGCAACTTTTACAACTTTGTGTAGTCTGAATTGTCTATTAATCCTGACATAGAATTACAAATCATGCTTAAAGTGGTACAAAAAAAAAAAAAAAACAGAGGATGTAGGCCTAAGATGTTGGAGGGAAATGACATGAAATAATCAAAAGATCGGAGTGCATCTTTTGATAATCTTGCAGCTCATAGTAGACAGAACAAGTAATAGTTGTGCAAGGATAAGATACTATTTCAAAAGAAAAATGAAAATAGCTGTCAGTGTAGGAAATATTAAGAAGAAAACTAATATTTAATGTTTTAATAGATGCCCATATGTAGTTGTTATGTATATGGTTCAGGAGACCATTGGGGAGCCTAGATGAAATTTCTATTTGCCATAAACATTGTCTGGTTAAATGACTTGCATGGAGTCATACAGTACTCAGTTAGAGACTGAGAGAATAAAACCCAGCACAGCAAGAACAGCTGATTAACAGCCCACAGCCTTAATCCTGTGCACTAATTGTTAGGAAGAAGATGGTGGCAGAGGAGGAGAATTACATGAGATCCATAAGAAATGCAGAAATGAAGGCAAGTGCGGAATGGGCCAGTTTAATAGGTGTATTAATGGTACTGTTCAGCTCCACATGCAATGCAAGACTAGTTTTATCCAAAACTCTGGATAAAACCAAAACCCAAAACATGAAAATTGGATAAAAACATTGTCATATTTTACTATACCTTCAAGTCTTTTGCACATGCTGTGCTGAAACCTACAAACATTTCTACATCCTTAATTTCCATCAGCACTCTGCCCTAATTTTTTTGTTTCTTATCCTGTAACATACACAAGCACACACCCACATACACACATATGCACATGAGCATGCAAACATATATCCACACAAACACACACACACACACACATACACACACACACACACACGCACGTGCACGCACGTGCACACACACACACACACACACACACACACACACACACGCACACACGCACGCACGTGCATGCACATGCACGCACACACACACACACACACACACACACACACACACACACACACACACACACACACACACACACACACACACACACACACACACACACACACTTTCCATCATTTACTTTTGCTGTGCCTCATTCAGAATAATTTCTAACCCCAATGTTTAAGCATTTAATGGATTATCATATCAGCTTTAAACAAACTTGTAAGTCATATCTTTTTCACATTTTACCTGTAAAAGTAATATACATCTCCAATTTTTAATCATAATTACATTAAAGCTAATGTCTCCCATCATTTTGGTGTTCACTTTCTGTGTTGTCTTGACCTTGTTGGTGTGTGTAATATCTGCCATCCAAAACTGTCTACTGTTTTATGCCTTAAAAATGATCCCAGAATAATACTACTTGGTAATAATTTCACGGAGCCTGGTAGCCCACCAGTACTTACTTAACACTCTGACTCATAGCTTCAGGTCCTATGAATGAAAATCTCCTGGACACAATCATCTGTTTTGCAGCTTCTCTCACACCAGGTGTTAAACTTCCCCAGGGCTTTTGTTATTCATGCATTACATGACACTTCAGAGCACTGATTTGTGATACTTAAGCAATAGCTAATTCCTGTCTTTAAACTTTTAATTAAAGCTATGTCTTCCTGTACCGCTATCTTGCTTTTCTTTCTCATAGTTGATGGATCACTTATACTTGGCTAATGTTTTGACTATATTGATGTTAAGTGTCAGTACTGTGTCACAGCCACTGGCTGCTGTTGATCAGATATCTGCTTTCACCATTTTCATCTGCACACTGCTCAAGTGTTGTTTGTATTGAAAATTCACACGTAGCCAATAATAGATATTGGAAGTATAAAGAGAAAAACCTTGATTAACATTACAGGAAATTCAAAATGTACAAAGAATACAAACACACACACACACACACACACACACACACACACACACACACACACACACACACACACACACACACACACACACACACACACACACACACACACACACACACACACACACACACACACACACACACACATGCACATTAAAACAAGGCCAGCACAATGAACTAGACAGCAACAGAATACTGAAGCGGTGGAGTTGCTAAAAGTTGTGGAGTAGCAAGTGAAAGAGCAAGAGATTATACATCACACATGTTATTTGTTACTTTATTATATGTAGTCAATGTTGCAAGTAAATGAAGACTTGTCAGTGATAATTGCTCTTTTACTCTCCATTATTACATGATTATAAAATGTGGTGTTTCTTGCATTTCTCTTAGCAGATTATTCCAAAGTTGGATAAGTATTCCAGTCTCAACAAACATTTAAATACACAGTGAATATCACTGGAAGGGGCACAAAATAGCATCCTTCATAGGTTCAGTGGTAGGTACTAGGCTATCTGCCCGAAGGCATTTATAAGCCTAGCCAGAATGTGTTGGCTTTCGCCGCCCCCTTAGATTAGTTCCCTGTGCCTCTGTCCAGCAGAGCCACTGAAGTGATCCCCGGGGTAAACTTTCTGTTTCTCATCCAATCATCAAGGTTTATCTTGAAGAAGTCTAGCGAGGAGCTCTGCCTAATGTAGATTGGAAATCTTGTTCTAAAGCATGGGAAGTATCTGGGACAGGAATCTACCCCTCCAGCATGTCCTATTTATTGTTGTGGTGAAGTTTAGATCCCTAGAGTGTGTGGCTCAAGGGGATAAGGTTTTCTTTAGGTGGAGCATGTCCATCAATTCTGGGTTAGACATGGCCTTGTAGGTCAGGCAGAGATCACCTCTGAGCAGGCAGTATGCAACCGAGTACAGCTGGAGTTTCTTCAGTCGAGCTGTATAGGGCATATCTGCTTGAGGCCAGTGATCTTCTTGGTGAGGAACTTCTGTGGTCTTTCCAGCTGTTGCAGGTGTCTTGTAAGGTACATCCCAAATGGGGCATTGTACTCTATGATGGGTCTGATGAGTGATGAGTAGAGGGGCAAAATGACCTCTTTTGATCTGGATGCAAACCCTTTTGTGATTAGGTGGGCCACACAGAAGGATTTTCTAACCACGTTGGCAATGTGATTACCAAAGGAGAGATTACTATCTACTTGGGTCCCCAGATCCCTTATTACATTCTCCATATTTAGGGGACTACCACCTAGGTGGTAGTTTGTGGGTACTTTGTTATTTCCAAAGGGAATAACTATGCACTTTTTGGCATTTAGCTTGAGGTCATGATTTTGACACCAGGTATCCATCTCAGTGAGACCCTTTTGGAGGATGTCTGTGTCAGCTGGTGAGTCAGTTCTAACCCTTAGTTTGCATTCGTCTGCGAACTTGGTCAGCCATAGTCCTCCTGTGCTTTTCTGTACCTCTGAGAAGTATATGCCGAACAGAAGGGGTCCTAGGGCTGAGCCCTGGAGAATGCCACTTATAACTGGTTTAGAGTCAGACCTAGCTCCTGCAACTCTCACCATGTGGGTTCTGTCCGTGAGCCAACTGGCAACCCATCTTGTGTCATTGAGGTTTATGTTCAGGCTGGTGTGCTTGTCTATAATACCAAAATGGGGAATGGTGTTGAAGGCCTTTGCAAGGTTTAGGTACGCTGTGTGTACCATCTTTCCCTCATCTATAGCCTTGGTAACTGTCTCAAAGAAGTCCACCAGGTTTAGGAGGCATGATCTGTCCTTAACAAAGCCGAACTGGTAGGGTCCAGTGTTTGGAGGTTTCCAATGTCTCTTTTAATGAGTTCCTTGATGATGCGCTCCATAGCCCTGCAGACCAAGCAAGTCAGGCTTATATGGCTATAGTTCCCGGGGTCTGTTGTGGCTCCATCTTTGTGGAGCATAATAACCGTTGCTGTGCACCACTCTATGGGTATGTAGCCTGTGGAGAGGCTGAGTTTGAACAGTGTATTTAGGTGAGGGATTAGTTTGTCTTTGAGCTCGTGTAGGATGTAGCCTGGGACAAAGTCCGGTCCCATTGATGCTGTGTTTTGGCTTTGGAGAGGGCTATTTTAACCTGAGTGTCTATGATTTTAGGGGCTCTACATTCTTCTGATATGGTTATAGGCCCTTTTGGGGTGAGAGGGGGGTGAAGTTTGCACTGAACCTGTCTGCCAGGATGTTGGCAATATAGGTTGGTTCACTGTATTTTGTGCCATTCTGCATTAACTTTGAGCAGATCTGAGCATTGCCACTTAGATTCTTGACATAGCTAAATAATGCCTTGTGGTTATCTTTGGAGTCTTTGGCAAGTTTATTTTCAAAGCTCGCCTTGGACGATTTTATGAGGGATCATAGTTTCTTGCTGATACTGATCAAGGATGTCTTCCCTTCTTGGGATTTTAATCTTTTCTGTACTAGTTTCCTCCTTCTATTATATAGCTTGTTATGTCAGGGGTCCACCAGACTGGTTTTCTTTTCTTGGAGGATTGAGTCTTGATTTTGCTTGGGATAGCATGATCCATACATTCTTGTAGGTGCCCATAAAATGCATTAGTAAAGGATTTTGCAGCTTGGACAGCGTTATCTTTTAGCATGGGGGCTTTGAAATATTCCACCTTCATCTTAAGTAACGTAAAGTTTGCTTTTGAAAAGTTTTTCACAGTGGTTTCCTTGTCCAGGGGTGGGGGTGGAATGTGGATATCCAAAGTGATTTGTTTATGGTCAGATCTAACCAGCGAGGGGTTGACCTCCGGTGTGGAACACCGGTCGCCCATGTTGATGATGACCAGGTCCAATATATTTTCACCTCTGGTGGGAGTGTTGATAAGTTGTTCCAGGGTGTTTGAGTTTATAAATTCTAGGAAATGTTGAGCAAGGGAGTTAATACTTGAGTAGTTCTCCCAGTTAATGTTTGGGTAGTTGAAATCACCCAATATTAGGGTGTCTGGTAGGACCTTTATGTTACCCAGTGTTTCCAGAAATGTGGAATGGGGTTCCTGGGACATGGTGGGTGATCTGTAGCAAGCTACAATTTGAAGTGCAGTTTTGCCTGTTGTTAGTTGCATGTAGATAATCAATGAAGCATCGTGCTGTGCCACTAACCTGGAGGTGTGGGTATCCTTGATGAACATGGATATGCCCCGCCTTTTGTATTTTGGTCTGGGCTCTGAGGCCAAAATTATGGTATGAGTTGTTGCCTGGTAGTGCTGGGGTGCTCTCTGGAGCCTTAAACCAGGTTTCTGTTACTGCACATATATCGATTTTCTCCATACTGAGGAGTGCCTCGAGTGCATGCATTTTGAGGTTTAGACTTCTGGCATTGAGTAGCATTACCCTCAGATTTTTGTTACTTGTGCTATTTACGGTGGTGGGTTTGTCTTTTGAGCCTTGCATAAAAAAGGCACTATGGGGGTGGCAAGAGCCTTGGCTAGTATTCGAATGCCTAAGGGTGACAGGTGCAAGCCTTCTCTAGCGAAGCAGCGTGGCTTGTCGAACATGTCATCCCAGGCAGACAGACACTGTATCCCCTTTGAATGACACCAAAAACTTAGCCAATTGTTGAAATTGATAACTTCTTTCTTTATACCATGGTATCATTCTTAGTGAGGGCAGGATGCTACTCAGGGTCTGGGTCATACCGGCCTGGGCTGTGTGATCAGAGAGCTCTTCCATGTCTCTTTTCATGTAGTCCAGGGAGGTATGGCTCAGGTCATTCACACCAACATGGAGAATGACAGAGTCATATTTGTACTTGTTCTGGAGTTACCTGAGTGCTTGTGTTATGTGGTGGATCCTGGCACCCGACACGCAGCTAACAGTAACCTTCTCTTTATTCAGCCTAGTGAGTGGGACGTCAGTGTGCCTGACTATAGAGTCACTTATTACTAGTATGCTGGGTATGTTATTTTGCCTTGAGGGCTGTGATTGCGTGGCACACTGGTTTTGTGAAGTGTGGGTTTCATGGTTTGTGTTGGGGGGTGGAGGTTGCTTGGATGTCTGCTTTGGAGGGCTCTGTTGCTTTTGCAGATTTTTATTTACATTCTCCGAGTATGTTTTTGTATATTTACGTGTGTTTTTTGCCGGTGCTGGTTTAATGGGTCTATGTGAGACTGGTGGTGTAATGCGAGTATTTCCCTTCTCCTCTTGACTGTCTGATCCATTCTTGGGTTGAGAGAGCCTAGCCTCCAGTTTGGCTGTATAATTGCATCTCTCGCATGTATTAGTGTTTGGTGGTAGGCGGAGAGGGTTGTCTGTGTACATGAGGCAGTTGTAACATTGTCTCAAAATGCCCAGATTCACCAGTTGGACAGGAGAGTACACTGGAAACTGCCCTTTGGACATGCCTGGATAGGTACAGTAAACTGTTTTACTGAATGGCTGGTAAGGTCGAAAAGAGAGCCTTGTCCTTCTGTAGTGCTAGGGTTTATAAGTGCTTGCTATAAGTTGTGAGCAAGTGCCAGGCTGAGAAATGAATGGCTTGAGTGATTAAGTTGAAAGTTTGTCTAGTTCCAAGGGAAAAATTGAAGAGGAGACTTTGTGGAGCCGAGAATAGTTTTACCCTAGCTAACCGGTGCTGCCCGGCACGCAAAACCGGGCAAATATGGTTTTTATAGCAGGGAAATGAAAGAGATAGAAATTAACCCAAAATGGCCAATAAACTACTACTTTCTGGGTTGAAACCACTGCTCCAGGGACAGATAGGCTGCTCAAAGCTCCCCGCTCTCACAGGTGAACAGAGAAACTTCCTTCTATCTAAGTAAGGTATGGGCAAACACAGAGATTTGTAACACAGCCCTAAATTTAGCACTAACCTGAAAACTGGACTATACTAGCTTAGAAAGGCGGGAAACATGTATATATTTTTTTCAGAAAATAAAGCAGATACAGTCAAAAAGCACTTTAAATGCACATAAAAATATACTTATTGTTATATATCTCAGTTCAGAGTTGTAGTCAATGCCCCTAGTAATAAATTAGGGAGAAACACAAATACAGTAAAAGCAGATGAATAAAGTGCAATTTTATATATATATATATATATATATATATATATATATATATATATATATATATATATATATATAAACAATAGAAAACAAACAATCTGATTTAAACAAGTTACCCAATTAACCAGAAAAAAATCAAAACTGAGCCCTGGTCCAGCAATCTTCAATCTGACAAGTTCTAACTGCATATTCCCGCTACTAGGGTGCAGGGGAACCTTCTCCAAAAAGATGGCCCGGATCAGTGCTCAAGTTATACAAACAAAGCTAGATTCAGCAGACTTGAATCTGGTCCTATGCTACAGCAACAAGGCGCACCAATTTCAGAAAGAAACAGTTCGAATAAGCAGGCACAATAAGCCTGTGACTAGAAATTCACAGCTCAGAAGGGCAGAATCCAGCCTCTCCTCCCACAATTGTGCAGACCACAAACCTTCTTAATGTAGAATAACTGGCCTGAAGCCCAATTCCTTAAACCAGAACTAATACACTTTTAGATAAGCAGACACTGAGCTTTCAATCAGCAATTCCCAGCTTAGAAGGATGTAAGCTACCTGTCCTGCCACAACAGAGCAGACCACAGACCTTCTTAATGTAAAACAACTGGTATGAAGCCCAAGTGCTTAAACCAAAAGACTTAGAATAACAGTTACAATTTAATCAGGCTACTACCAAGCAGCAATAAGTGCAGCAGAATCCAGTATAGAAATAATATAAAATATAGAATATAATAAACAACAATTGCATTATAATAGAAAAAAATCAGGATATGCCACAAGGGCTGTTTAACAGAGATAACTAAGCCAAGCAGCCTCTGGTAAAGTATTAAAGCATACAGTATAAGTTAGTATTGCACTTTTACATTTAATGTTCGTGAGTATTCTGCGGAATCTAGAAAATGGCAGTTTTTGAAAGGACAGTGATAACAGTTGTAGTATATGACAAACATTCAAAAATCCACAAAAATATAAGCTTATTATGAACTTTTATACTATCGAAAAGTTCTCAACAACTTGTTTACTGCACAGAGTACTGCCATCACTCCCTGTATTTGGGAAATAAGACACAGAACTTTATAACAGGGTCTCCAGTCATAACCTGCTTATTGTATGAGCATGAAAAAGCTTAATGAGAGAGAGAAGCCATAACATGGCAGTAAGTTTTATGATTTTTATCCTTAGGCCTGTGTGCCACTGAGGTTTCTCACAAAGGCCTCAGCATGTATGTAAGAATCTGGGAAGCAGCTAATGCTAAATAGCCATGTGCATTCCTCCAAATGTATATTGCCAAGCAAATCAGAGAATTGCTGAATTGTATAATTTTCCACTGTTGGTGGAAAAAGTGGTAAACATAAAAAAATAACAGTCACCCATGCAGCTCTTTTGAAGCAGTCAGAGTACAGGTAAGTTCAACAAAGGCATGGGTGGGTTGTTTTTTTTTTTGCCTGTGGACATGTGTTGATGTGTGTGTGTGTGTGTGTGTGTGTGTGTGTGTGTGTGTGTGTGTGTGTGTGTGTGTGTGTGTGTAAATATGTGTGAATGGGCATGCGTTTGTCTGTGGACATGTGTTGATGTGTGTGTGTGTGTGTGTGTGTGTGTGTGTGTGTGTGTGTGTGTGTGTGTGTGTGTGTGTGTGTGTGTGTGTGTGTGTGTGTGCATGTGTGCATGTGTGTGTGTGTGTGCGTGTGTGTTATGTGTCTGTATTCAGAATCATACAGATTGCTCAGGGGTGATCTGTGTCTCGCCTACAGGGCAATCTCGGACCCTGCCCTTCTAGAGATGTAACATATAATCGTAAATCTAATTCCTCATACATTACCTGCTCAAAAGGCCTAAATCTAATACGCAACATCAACAAATCCTGCTGGAGAGAAAGTTTTGTCTCCCAGAGGCTGCCCGTCTCTGGAATAGACTTCCCATAAATGTCAAACAGAGCACCTCACTGACCCTCTTCAAGAGCACCCTTGATGAGTGGATGGGAAACCACAAATTTGTCCCAGGGGTTCCACCTGTGTCCCTCATTGGCAGGGGCAACAGATGCTGACTGAGGCTTATTTTTGGGGATAAACTCTTGGCTAGGCTTATAAGGGCTCCGGGGCCATTAGCCTAGTAATCTCCTATGATCCTATGAGCCTATGATCTTGCATGGGTAGGTTAGGTATGGAACTCAGAGTTTGTGTCTGTGTGTGTCTGTAGGGGATTAAATGAAGATGAATTAATGAAGATGCATGCCCGCGTGCATGTGTGTGTGTGTGTGTGTGTGTGTGTGTGTGTGTGTGTGTGTGTGTGTGTGTGTGTGTGTGTGTGTGTGTGTGTGTGTGTGTGTGTGTGTGTGTGTGTGTGTGTGTGTGTGTGTGTGTGTGTGTGTGTGTGTGTGTGTGTGTCTGTGTTTGTGAAAGTGTAGGGGGGGTGCCCTTGTCATTGCAATGTATAGGCACTAGGGAAAACACTACTGCAATGAACTATTTTAGCGTTAGTGTGAAACGAGAAATTCAGAGATATGTTAATAGTTGTTTATGAACTGAATTTTCTCACAATTATGTAAAGTGCCTGCAGAAGGCAATCTACATGAGCATTGATGATTTTTCTGAATTCTAGGGATGACTGCCAGAAATGCACTTTGAAAGTGAAACATAAGAAGTGAATCTTGACATCAACATCAAGAAAATATAATATTCCGAATACCTGTTGACCCAGTTATAATTCCTTTTAGTGCATTAAACTTTATTTGCTCCATGTACTACTAGTTGCAGAAAAAGTGTAGGAGCACATGGTGTTTTAGCAGCTGTCAAAGCCTTTGAAAGCCAGTAAAGCCTTAGAGCTGTTAGACATACAGAAGAGAGAAAAGAAATCCCACTGTGTACAACTAATGGCTTTAAAAGCTGTTAGTCAGATTATTCTGTCATATGTTCCATTATCTATTTATCTATATCTATATCTCTCTCTCTCTCTCTCTCTCTATATATATATATATATATATATATATATATATATATATATACACACACACACATATGGGTCCCCTTCAGTAGATCGAACATTTATAAGTTCGAACCACATATGGCCGTGACCATATGTTCGAACTTCTAAAAGTCCGATCTGACTGAATGGAGATCTCCATACAGAGCGGAAAGGGAAGATTTCCCATTTCCGCAATGTAGAGCGATCTCAGAGTTGGTATATTTAAGTAAGGGGGGTGTGAGGGGTGCAGGGGGCAGTAGCCCCCCTCCTGCTATAGACATTTAGTTTTGTGTTTTTTGGTTTTATGTGGTTTTACGTCAGTGTTCAAACCTTTATGAGTTCTAACATATGGTCTTGGCCATATGTGGTTTGTACTAATAAAAGTTTGATCTACTGAAGTAGATCTATATATATATATATATATATATATATATATATATATATATATATATATATATATATAAACACACCTTTTACAAATTTGAAAATGTAACATGCTACACTTGGGTCTGTCTGCAATCCTTAGTAATATATGTAGATTTATGTGTGGCAGCAGTATGTATTTTACAGCTTTCAAAGCTGTTTTCACTTCCTTATGCTGCTCAGTGTTGGCTGTTCTTCATGCTCTAGTGCAAGACTAGAACATAACAGCTAAGACAATTGAATAAAAAGGGAAGATTATGCTTTGATATTGGGAAAATGATTAATTTGTTAAGTGCAGCCCTAGTGCAAGATCTATTCATAACAGCACTTAGGACTGCTTAACAAAACCTTAACTTTGGGCTAAATAAACCACTATGGATTTAATTATTCACTTTCTTGACCATTCTGGGTTGGCTTACTCCAAGGCATTTTTGTTTGTTTTGTTTTAATATTTAATTTTCTCTTTTGAAAAAAAAAAAGGCAGACACACAGACACACAGACACACACACACACACACACACACACACACACACACACACACACACACACACACACACACACACACACACACACACAACATTTATATGGGTATATATATGATAATACATTGTCATGACATGATAACGAAATATGGTCTGCTCTGTCAAGTACTTGCATGTTCTTTAAATGCATGTCTAGAATCATCTCTCAGATATGGATGGCAGTTTTACAAGAATTAGAAGCATAGCCCCTGTTACCACATATTAATTGGTGACAGGAGGTGGGTTAAGTCTGCTCATAATATATACATGAATGTGTCCATTGTAAAACATTCCTTATTATGTATGGAGTACAATAGAGTTACATTAAAAATAGCTTCATAAAGGTTCTCTCTTTTCCATTACTGATCATAATAGCTGCATATTGACATAAGTTAAAACAAAAAAGTATTCTTAGTAGAATAAATAAAAATGTTAGAAGAGAACACAACCACTCGGAATACCAGAGGGTCTGAATGCTCAGGATTCTGTCAGTAGGAAAGGAAAGCACTGTTTCTACAGCTGAACATAAAAGACAAATGGCCAGATTCAATAAAGCCTACACGGTCTGTATACACCGCATGTGCATCACATGATAGAGCACTATTTTGGATTCCGTAAGTTGCTCTACACGATGTGTACAGCCACACAAAGTCACGCAAACAAGGAAAACACTGCGGCATTCAAATTACAGCATTAGCAGCTGAACTTTTTGCTAATCAATCAATCCAAGATGGAGAAGCTATTTAACAAGCTATAAAGTAACTGTGCAGACTCTGTGACGGATTGCCGTGCAAATTCCAAAACCTATTGGAATACAGCTAAAGAAAGGAGTGTACAAAGAAACAATGTTTGGGGCTGCTGTTGCTTTAATTCATGAGTATGTGCAACAGCTGAAGTCTATGCTACTGCTGCTGTTGCTGCTAAAAGACCATGGCCAAGAAGGAGAAGAGTTTTCAGACCCCAGGTAACTTATCACAACCTACATGATGTGAAATTGTAGAGCACTAGAGGGTGGACAGAGACACACTCTACAACCTCTGTCATCTTCAACTCAGAGCCAGGGCAAACTGAGGGGAACCCATCCCAGTGGAGACAAAGGCATGTATAGCACTTAGAAATTTAGCTACAGGTCATCTTCAACTCAGAGCCAGGGCAAACTGAGGGGAACCCATCCCAGTGGAGACAAAGGCATGTGTAGCACTTAGAAATTTAGCTACAGGTACCTTTCAGAGAACAACAAGGGACATGCTGGGGGTGTCACAAGCATCAGCATTCAGGATCCTCCATCAGTTCCTGAATGCTATGCTCAAACATGCTAATGACCTTAAATATTTTCCCAGTATACAGGAGGATAGGACCATAAATATGCAGAAGTTCTGCTCTGTAGCACACTACCCTGAAGTACTGGGTGCCACAGACTGCACACATGTATAAATGAAGGCACTACCTGGGGAACAGGGAAGGATGTACATTATTAGAAAGGGTGTCCACTCTATTAACTGCCAAGCCATATGTAATGCCAAGGGAATTATCTTGAAATGTGTGCAGGCAACCCTGGCAGTTACCATGACTCACATATCTGGCACACTTCACAACTGTATCAGATGTTCACTAGGGGGGATATCTCACAGAGTAATTTACTGGGGGATGCAAGTTATGCAGTGGAAACTTTGCTGATAACACCCATCAGAAATGCACACACACCTGCTAATGAATGCCATAATGAGGTCTATGGTCAAACCAGAAATGTCATAGAACATGTGTTTGGGATGCTGAAGTTGCAGTTCTGGTCCCTAGATACATCTGTGGGAGTCCTGCAGTACAATCTATGGACATGTACTGAATTATTCATAGTATGTGCCATACTACACAGCATCATGCTGAGAAAACAGCTTCAAAAAGATCAACAAGGGAAGGGCTGAACATCCCACCACAAATGGCAAAGTCACCACAGCCAAAGGCAGGTGAGGAGTCAGAGGGGGGGAGCAGCAGCTGCTGTGGGTGGTGGTAGATGTAGGCATGCTCAATATGGCCTTCCACTGGCTAATAGACAAAGCATATCGCACTCAATCACCACCTAAAAACCTAAAACCTTCCTCCTATGCACATACATATAATAACATTGATGCCACGCAATGCTTACAACCTTTACTTACCTATGTATTAGCTGTGTACTGCTTGTATCAGACAGAGTTATCTCTGAACTAAAACTATTGCAACTGCTGGATTTATAAGGTAAATGCTGAACCTGGATTGTATTGTGTAATATGAATGACTCACATATCCTTGCATTTAAAGCAAACAAAAGGTGGGAGATATGTACAGAAATTAACTTATCATTTGACAGCAGAGACTTATTTGACTTATATGTGTCCATTATTAAGTAGTAGGCCTCAGATTTCAAAAATTCACACAGTCATACCACTCAAAAGTAGTGATGATCACTGCATGCAGTCAGTTTCACACATACGCTTATACTGGAAAATCATTAAGGAGAAAAGTTAGAAAGTAATGATATGCATTTCAGTTTCAGACTTCACAACCCTCACAAGATCATTAATAATAAAGCTGGAAAAATGTTGATGCTATCAACTGTCTAACTTTTTAAGACCAATATAAATCAAAGGTACAATTACCAATTCAACATCATAAAAGCAAATATACTAAGCACTAAGTCAGCTATGCACACTGAGCATCAGACAAAAAGCTTATCCTTGAAGACACAAAACAGGGATAGGGCACAGTTATCATGACTTGCACAGAGTGTTTTGTGTGTGTGTGTGTGTGTGTGTGTGTGTGTGTGTGTGTGTGTGTGTGTGTGTGTGTGTGTGTATGTGTCCTCCAGGTGAAACTGGTGTGTGAATGTCTCCATGAACACTGCATGAACACTGCCAAGCTCTGTTCTATATCTACATCTTGGTATGTCAGACAGGTGTGACCATGCATGGTAGAGGTAGCAGTTCATCACAGTCGTACTTGACCATAAGAAATGGCTCTGCCAGAAGTTGCACTGGAACATCCATGGCAATGGTCAGATGCATTGCTGTTACCTGAACATGACTGACATCTGCTAGACAAGCTCCCCTCATGAGGATGCCTAGGACAATGACCCCATGGTCTGCCACATCTGGGTGTAGACAGCCCAAAAACTGATGGAATAGTGAAAGTCCTGCCATTATGGGAGCATGATCGGGCACCACCACATTGGTTAACAGCAGATGATTTGACTGACCTATGCCCATGAGGATGCCATCCCCCTTCTAGTAGATGTTGCATTACAGACACCGCCCATCAAACATGTCATTCATCTGATCCATTGAAATCAGCAACATGGTGGAGACAGTCATACATGTCAGCCTGTGCCACAACTACAACCCTAAGCATTTCTCAGGAGGACCTATGCGATCATGCTTGTGTCTCCATGTTGGCCCTAATAATACATTGAGTGGCACAGGAAGATACACCTGGATCAGGTGGATGATGGACAACAAGCCTCCTCTGAGCACCCCTAACAACCCTCCTGGGTGGTACCTCACCCACACTTTGACTACAGCCAAAGTCAACAGCCACTAAAGCCACAGAGACCACACTTCCCTGAGCAATTGTCTCACCCTCCACCTGTGCATCTGAGGGCTCCCTGGAATGGGTAGGCATAAGCCTACTGACTGTGCCTAATGGAATTTTAGGGGATGGCTGCATGACAACCTCAGTGTCAAATTCAGGCTCTACACCCTGACTGTGCCTCTGCTTGGCCACTATCATCATCAGAGTCTGCTGATACTCTGACATCAGGCGGTAGAAGTCCCAAACTTCCACTGCCAGGATCACCTTTGATAATAAGTAACAAACACAGAAAAAAATAATGCCTACACTACTATAGTATAATATATGCTACCAAAATAACAATAGTGCCACTATTAGACAGTTCAGCAATACACACAACAGTCCTGACACCAACATCACACACTAAAATATTTATTCGAACTGCTCATCAGTACTGACATAAAAATGTTTGGCTTACCTTGTGCAGATGATGATATGGTCTCTATGCTGGATGGTCCTTAAAATATTTAAGCAAAAGGTAAGGACAATATTATCACAATTAACAGTAACGCATGGGGTAAAACATTTTGCCTTTTATATGTCCATTAACTATACTTTCAACAAGAACTTGGATGACAAGCCCAACCTAAGCCCCATGTGTAATCAATCAGAATGAGTTGGTAACTGTAGCAATCTTCAACACCCCCTCAACCATTTTCTTGTTAAACAGAGCTAAAGTATTGAAATACTATACAACAGTATTTAACAACTTAGATATAAAAGCCTACCTGGAAGCTCCTTCTGGGACATGCTTGCTGTCCCTGAAACAGTAGCACCAATGTCAAGGACATGTTGTTTTGCACTATACTTGGAGCTGTCTGGATCCCTGACAGTGTAAAGGAGTTCCTCATTTGTTGTTAGTGGTGGCTCTGTAGCAGCCCCCCCAGTACCCATCCATTCATGGACCACTGTAGCTGCTCTCCTCTGTGCAGATGAAATCATGTGAGTGGCCCTACATGCACCCAATAATATGTCCTGTTGTGTCCTTCTACTGCATTGACATCTGCAACTCTCTGCTGCCAAATTTGCATTCTGCCTGACATATCTCCAAGTCCCCTGTCAAAGCATAAAGGCACCATGTTGCCTAAAAGCTTCCAGAATGGCCTGATTTTCAGGGTCACTGAGTGATGATTTTTGAGGATTGAGATGCCTGGGTACCATAGTCCTAGGTGTCCTAAAACACAACAGAAGGATAATAAACATAAGCATCACATAACTACAGAATAACTGTTCCCAGATAAAACAGAAAAGGTAGCATTTCAGTATTACCCACTGTTGTAACATAAAACTGTCTAGAAATTTGAAATATAAACAACAGGCTGGATGCCAAAAAAAGGAGAGTAACAATAGCAACATATCCTTGTTTGCGCCATAACAGAAATACAGCTTTGCTCCCCCACCCAAAAAATAAACAGGAAAATGGCACATTTTGCTAACAAACCATCACTGAAATGCTAAAAGTGCTATCAAATGCAATGTCCCTGAAACATGTCTATAGATGTAACATACAACATTCCATTTTAAGGTATTGCCAATCATGTATACCTGTGAAATGCTCCTGACAAACATGCCCATGCCATCAGTACCCTGCATAAAGATAAACATGTAGCGTTTGCTAATCAAAAAATATATATAAAATATTAAACAGATTTTTCTGAATGACATTTCAGCATATGCAGTATATAGTTGAAAAATGCAAACATACCTTCTCAGGTTCAGTAAACTTCTGAGTGGGTATATCCCAAAGTAATAGCTTCCTTTCTGTGTTCTCCACATAAATAAGTCTCCTCACCTTCAGGCTCACTAGTTACACAGCTGTCTTTTTATGGTGTAGATTCAGGACTGTCAGAATGGTGAAGATGCAAATCAGATATGAACTCATTAGAATTGCTGAATTGCTGAATTCCAAATACTTAGCTCAGTGTAGGAGATGTAAACATAGTGCAGGCACTTTCTCAGTGTTTGTTGCAAATGGATTGCAACTGTAAATGATTACTGGTATGGAGAATAAAAACACAACAGCAATGCAGACTGCCCTATCTTCAGTAGATGTGTCAGATTAGACCTACAAAGTGTATAGAAGTCATTTTAGTAAGGGTGGAAATGTAAGTAAGTAGCACACAATTCACCGGTTCTGTTCATTAACATCCAACCTTCCCTTCATTTGTTTCCAACTGTATATTATTGCCATCTAATATTCTCCAGCATTTTAAGGACAAGGATATAGAATGTCTTACAGACTGCATGTCTCAGATTACTCGTCAGATAAGACAAGAATGTGCAACAAATTTAGAGAGGTAAGACAGAGCTGCATTTTTGCAAGCAATAGTTATAAATGGTTTTGTGATAACTCAGTGCACTACATCCGAAATTAATACATGTACAAATAACTGTTATATGGTTTGTTAGTACTGTGGATGATGTTGCAGTTGATTGCATGCAGAATGATTTCAGTTCACTGCTGCAAAGCTGTTTGTGTGACAAAGAGGGTAAGTCACTCTTACTGTGTTCTGAAGGTTCATTGGAGTGAGAGTGCAAATCCCAAACTATATAGAAATATGTCATGTATGCTAATAACCATTTTGTAGTGCTAATTTCATAGACTTTGTTCATTTTAACTACTTTTCCCTTTTATTTAATATTTATTTTTTATTGCCAGTGAATGTGCTGTGGGCAGTTTAGCACAAACAAGGGAAATGTGGAACACATAATGTCAGGTTTGGCTCTGCTTATCTCATTAGTGCAAGACTTAGAGGTGCACAAACTGAACTAGTGGGCCACCCAAGAAGCAGACAGAACACTTGCAGACAGGGCATTTATAAAAGGGCAAAGGTCAAAAACAATACACTTTGCTCAGTGGCATTGTTCAGTGTTGTGCGATGTTAGCAATGTCCCCAAACACTGGCAGACAGGACTCAGACAACCAATAATTGAAAACAGAAATGTTCAATTAATTCTGTTGGGTAATATGCAAACATGCTAAGTGGCTTTGCAAGGTGTTTAACACAGAGAACATAAGAACAAGTAAGAAATTATGGAAATTGCATGTAACTAGTCCTGTGTCAGCAAGTGTAAGTGTAGGGCTGGAGTACAGATGGTCCTGTGTTCTAGTACAGAGTATGCAACCTATTTTTACTTTTGTAACAGTGCAGTTTACAGCAATGAACTGAACAATAGAAAAGTGGTGTTATTTCAACATTCTTATGGCAATAGGTCTAAGTGTAGGACTGCCATAACATGGCCCTGGGATCTAATACAGGATATTCCATATATCTTTACTGTTGTTCCACTTCCCATTATATTCACTATCAAGTATAACATTTTAGATATTGGAGCTGATATGAATGTATGAGGGGTAAGACACCCTTATTGTGTTTCAGATGTATGACTGAGAGTATCACGTCTACTATATTTCTGCACGTATAATTCTGCTATCTTGCCTTGCATGACCTTTACAATTACATGACACACATACACAACTGGATCTGTGTAAAATTACCTTGTCAGATCATACACATACATGTGTAATACCTCAAACTGTCACCTGTATTTACGAATGATTCCTGACTAAGTCTAAGCAGCACTTCTTCTGTGATAAAGATAGAAAATCAATGCTATAAAGTAAAATGTATTGTTACTTCTGCCTAGGTTTGAATTGTAAAAATCAATTTTATCAGTGTATAACACAAACACAAATGTGTCAGGTTAAGACATTTATGCCCCCCAGTGCATGTCTGTAAATGTAACTTACCTACTCCCAATTTTCAATAAATATTCTAAGCTACATCACCAGACACCCCTCAAACTAATGTCAAGTGTAAGGTTAACCTTCTAATTTCAAGTATTCATGTCCACCCTGCTTGGCACTGCTGCTCTCCGCTTAACATCTCGCAAACGTGGTTGGCATCATTGTTTGGGTTTGCCCACTACTGGTAAATGTGATATCTGGAGTTGGTGGGAAAGCACCAGCATTCCTATCTTATTGAATTAAAAAAAGAAAAATGGGCACCTGTTCTACAAAAAAAAAAAAAAAAGAATCCCATACATATCTCTCCATTACACATTTGTCTTCTTGACACACTTTATTCTGTTCAATTGGCTATACAACATGATCTTGTTGTTTTCACCCCTCTCTCTGACAGTCAAAATTCAGCTAATATTCTGCACATATTATCAGTTTTTACTGTCAAAGAAATGGATCGCTATGGTTCTTACCTACCACCCTCCTGTACATTCCTGTATTGCTTTCTCTTTGTTCTTCCCCCAGCTTGTTCCCCATTTCACCACATTCCTATATACCTCATTTTAACACAAATAATCTAGTCAAAAATAAAATCACACACAACACACATAAGTAGCAGAAAAAGAAATGGATCCCTTCACTTTTTGGCCTCTGTATTTGCGTGGAGTTTGGCATCATCCACCAATGCCAAGTGATGGTTATTAGCTCTGTAATGCTGCATTTGCCTCCACACAATGCCACCTAACCCCACTGCACTATGCCAACATACAGTAATACATGCTGCATGTACTACACAGAATAATGTCATTGCATTATCACTATTTATTTAAAAGTACTAGATACACTTGGATTTGATCCCAGTATCATCTGGGTTCAGAAAGAAAGGTGTCAATGCATTTACACCTGCTTCTACACCTGCTGCACAAACCCACTGCTTGCTGTGCTATGGAAAGCTAAATATTATTTTATATTAGTGCTGTTTACTGTCTATTTCCCATTTATGACATGAAATCACATGTGGAAACATAACAAACTGAAGGGCCTATCTAACAAAGTGTCACATATTTACAATACAGCCATGTGTTGCCTCCCCCCAAGCACTGCAACCCTGGTGTCTCCATACTTTTTTCACTCATATATCAACTACAATAATAAAATAGTTATCAAATATTGTGTGATATGCAATGCACATCAATCTGGTAACATGCAGAACTAGAACTATTGACCCATAAGCCTAAACAGCCTTATCTGCAAGACTATAGAAGGAATCATTATAGACTTAATCCACAGGGACATAGGTAACATTCAACACACTTGACCTGATCCATTTTGGTTTTGTCAAGGCTAGATCTTGCTCATTAAACCTAGTGGACTTCTTTGATACTGACTCCAAAGACATGGATAAGGGATAGCAGGTCATACCATCTATGCTGAGTTATCTAAGACCTTTGATACTATCCCCCATTCAGGTATCATAGAGAAAATCTCCCATCTGGGGATTAGCCTGTACATTACTAGATGGCTAGCCAACTGGCTCACTGAGAGAATGCACACTGTCAAAGTTGGGAACTGCACCTCCACAACTAGACCACTTACCAGCGGAACACCGCAAGGATCTGTGCTAGACCCCCAACTGTTTGGAAATCATTTATCTGAAGTCCAGACAAAGGTGTATGGCCTGTGGTTTATCAAATTTCCAGATGACTGTCAACTGGGTGCACTCATATAGAATCCCATAATGATGTTAACATATTACAGAAAGGGCTGACACAGACAAATGACTGGTGCCAAACACATGGACTGAACCTTAAAGCAAAACATGCCTTATTGTTCCCTTTATGAATGAAGTACCCCTGCTAATTATGATATACATAGCACAACTCTAAGCTCAAACACAGTGTTGCAAGACTTGAGAACACATGTTGATAGCAATCTGCACTTCAGTCACTATGTGTCCATAGTGGTGAGACACACATTCTACATTATGCACCTCATAAATAAGGGCATCACATGCAAGACCAGGGAGGTCATAGCTCTGCTGTACTTGACCTTTATCAGAATGCTAATTGAGTACAATGCTCTTTTCTGTCTGTACCTCACCAGACACCTGCAGCTACTGGAGAAATCACAGAGGTTTGTGACCGGGAGAATCCAGGGGCTGCTAAAACATGACATACCTGGAAAGACTGAAAGACTTGTCACTGTACTCTGTATCATTAAAGCTGCTGACAGGTGACCTAAGCCTGGTCTACAGAGCAGTCTCAGACTCTTCCTTACTAGAAATGCTGGACATCTGCAAATCAAATGGGACAAGAATAACTTGTTCCATCTCAAGCTGTGATATAAACAGAACATGCAGGTGGAGACAAATATATCTCCCAGCAACTGCCACCATCTGTAATAGGCTGCAACTGCTCCTCAATGACCTTATTCAAGTGCAACATTGACAACTGGATGGGCGATTGTAAATTCATCCCGGGGTATCATCTATGTCCCTCATGGACAGAGGCACTTGATGCCGATCATAAAATTGCTCTTCTAACAACAACCATCTAACTAATCTCAATAAGGGTACTTGTGTTTTTACATTGGCTAGGCTTGTAAACACTCTAGGTCCATTAGGCTAGTAACCTCCTACAAACATATGAAGCTATGAAGCTATGTAGGCCTCCCAACATCTTCTCTCCAACATGACCTGCTAATGTCATACAGTATAAGCTGACCTGCAATCTTGTAAAAGTCAAACTTGTGCCATGGCACTAAAGTAAAGTACTGAGCTCTGTAGTCTTAGTACTTAGATAGGTAGGTGTTCTGTTCTCACTGCAATCAAGTGTGTGTGTGTGTGTGTGTGTGTGTGTGTGTGTGTGTGTGTGTGTGTGTGTGTGTGTCTAGCCAGAAGATCAGAATTGCATATCGTACAGTCACCACTGCAATCCCATGGATTGACAGTGTTTCGCTACTCCACATGCCTACACATCCATTTCATGCAGGCCTCCCAACATATTTTCTCCAAAATGCCTTGCTGATGTCATCCACTATAAGTTGTCCTTCAGCCTTGTTATAGTCAGACTTCTGCCATGGTGCTAATGTGAAGTACTGAGTTCTTTAGTTTTTGCACTTAGATAGGTAGGGTGTCTATTCTCACTGCAGTCAACAGGAGTGAGTATATATGAGTGTGTGTGTGTGTGTGTGTGTGTGTGTGTGTGTGTGTGTGTGTGTGTGTGTGTGAGCACTTGCTGGACATTGCAGAGAGCCTATTACATCAACATGTGGAACACTGCTATTGCCATATTCTCCTCAGCAGACACTCCTGATGTTATCACCTATAAAGTGTGTCTGAGACTTTCAAAGTCAGACTTGAGCTGTGGTTCTTGCCCTAAAAACAGAGTTCTGTAGTCTGTGTACTTAGGTAGGGGTTCTATTTTCACTGCAGTCAACTGGTGTGTATGTGTGTGTGTGTGTGTGTGTGTGTGTGTGTGTGTGTGTGTGTGTGTGTGTGTGTATGTGTCTGTGCATGCACATGCACACTTGCTTGATATTACAGAGAGCTTTTTACACCAGCATGCAAGACGCTGTTATTGCCATATTCTCCTAATGAGACACTGCTGATGTCATCTGCTATAAAATGTTGTCTGAGATACTCCAAATAGGACTTGAGATGTGGCACTTGCCTTAAATACAAAGTTCTGTAGTCAGTGTACTTAGATAGGTATGGGTTCTATTCTCACTGCAGTCAATGTGTGTGTGTGTGTGTGTGTGTGTGTGTGTGTGTGTGTGTGTGTGTGTGTGTGTGTGTGTGTGTGTGTGTGTGTGTGTGTGTGTGTGTACTTAGACAGGATTTTATTCTCACTGCAGTTAACTGGTGTTTGTATACATTTACTTGACATTACAGACAGCCTTTTACACCAGCATGTGGGACACTTTTATTGCCATATTTTCATCACCAGCCACTTATAGGTTCATAGGTGTATACTAGGCTAATGGCCTAGGAACCTTTACAAGCCTATCCCATAGGATTACCCTGGCATTGTGCCACCCAGTCTTAGCTCCCAGTGTCTCTGTTGAGTAGAGCCACTGGAGTGATCCCCAGGTGAATTTTCTATTTCCCATCCACTCACCAAGATTTCTCTTGAAGAGGATCAGTGAGGTGCTCTGTTTGACATGTATGGGAAGTCTATTCCATAGAATGGGGAGTCCCTGGGTTATGAACCTATCTCTCCAGCATGTTCTATTGATTGTGGTAATGAGGTTGAGGTTTCTGGAGTGTGTTGTGCATATGGATTGGGAATTCTTTAGATGTAGCATTTCTAACAGAGCTGGGTCAGACGTGGCTTTGTAAGTCAAGCAGAGATCACCTCTAAGTAGCCGGTATGAGACAAAGAATAGTTGGAGATTTCTGAGTCTGTCCATATAGGACAAGTGTTTAAGGTCTGGAATCCTCTTTGTGAGGTACTTTTGCAGCCTCTCCAGTTGTTGCAAGTGTCTAGTGAGGTACATCCCAAATTGGGCATTGTACTCAATGATTGGCCTAATTAGGGAAGTGTAGAGGGAGACAATGAACTCTTTCTTCCTGGATGCAAAACCCTTAGTAATGAGATGTGCCACATAGAAGGACTTTCTGACCACAGTGGCAATGTGGTGGTCAAAAGAGAGGTTGCTGTTAACCTGTGTTCCCATATCTCTTATAACGCCTTCTTTGTTCAGTGAACTACCATCGATGTGATAATTCACGGGAACTTGTTTTTTCCCAAAGGGGATGACGACACATTTTTTAGGCATTGAGCTTAAGGCCATGGTTCTGACACCAGTCATTGGTCTCTTTGAGGCCTTTCTGTAGGATGTCAACATCACTTAGGGAGTTAGTAATGGCTCCCTATTTGCATTCATCTGCAAACTTTGTCAGCCAGAGACCCCTGGACTTCTGATAAGTAGATACCAAAAAGGAGAGGACCCAGGACCGATCCCTGTGAGACTCCACTAGTGACTGGTTGGCAGTCTGACTTGGAGTCAGCTACTTTCCGACTGTGGGTTCTATCTGTGAGCCAGTTTGCAACCCATCTACTGATATAGGGGTTGATGCCTAGCTTAGTGAGCTTTTCTATGATTCCTGAGTGGGGAATGGTATCAAAGGCCTTGGCCAGATCAAGGCAGGCTCTATGAACCACCTTGCCTTCATCCACAGCTCTGGTGACTGACTCAAAGAAGTCGACCAAGTTGAGCAGGCATGATCAACCCTTCACAAAACCAAACTGTGTGGGATCCAGAGTTTGGAGATTCCCTATATCCTTGTTTATTAGGTCCATGATGATGTGTTCCATAGCTTTGCATATCAGACTTGTCAGGCAATAGTTCCCAGGGTTTGTAGTCGCTCCTCCTTTGTGGAGAGGGATGACTGTAGCCATGTGCCATTCAGTAGAGTCAAAGCCTGAGGTGGGGCTGTGATTGAACAGGGCACACAGGTGAGCTGCCAGTTCACTCTGTGGTTCATGTAGAATACAGACAGAGATATTGTCAGGTCCCATGGAAGATGTATTCTTGGTCATGGACAGTGATGTTTTAACCTGTGAAGCAGTAATATGGGTGCCTGTCAATCTACTGGTATTATGATTGGTCCTTTGGGAGGAGGGGTAAAGTTGGCACTGAATCTGTCAGCCAGTATATTGGCAAAATCTGTTGGCTCGGTATAGGAGGTACCATTGTCCAGTAGTTCTGGGTATTGCCATAGAGATTCTTTACATTACTATAGAAGGCCTTGTGGTTGTCTTTCCTATCTGCTTCAATTCTGTTTTCATAGCTAGCTTTAGAGGATTTGATGAGGGATCTAAACTTTTTGTTGAGGCTGATAAGGGAGTTTTTCCAGTCTTGGGACTTCACTTTATTCCACATCAGTTTCCTCCTTCTGTTGTAGAGTTTGTTTATGGCAGGGGACCCCCAGATTAGCTTCCTTATTTTGAGAAGAGCATCTTGGTTCTATTGGATATGGCGAGATCCTTGCATTTGTGTACGTGTTCGTACAGTGCATTAGTGTATGATTTGGCAGTCATGCAACTGTTCTCCATTTGCATGAATACCGTGAAGTTAGCCACCTCTGTTTTTAGGAGCCAAACGTTAGCTTTGGATAAGTTTTTCATGGAGGAGGGAGTGGGAGGGGATGTGGATTTCCAAGGTGATTAGTTTATGGTTGGATCTAATCAAGTAGGAGTTGAATGTTGGTGTAGGGCAACAGTCGCTGATGTTAATAATGAGCAGGTCAAGGATGTTGCTACCTCTAGTTGGGGTAAGAATGAGCTGGTCCAGGGCACTGGACTTAATGAATTCCAGGAAATATTGGGCAAGTGCATTGGTACATGAGTAGTTTTCCCATTTAATGGAGGGGTAGTTGAAGTCGCCCAGTATTAGAGTGTTAGGTTGGACCCTAATATTCTCCAGGGTGTTTAGGAATGTGGAGTGTGAGGCTTGGGACATGGTCAGGGACCTATAACAGGCTACAACCTGAATCGCTGTCTTACCCAATGTTAGCTGCACCTGAAGTATCTCTGATGTGTTATGTTGGGCTACCAGTCTGGAGTTGTGCACATCCTTTATGAATATAGAAAGACCACTACCTTTGGAGCTTTGGTCCAAGTTCTGGGGCGGAAAGGTGTGGAATGAGTTATAGCCTGGTAGTGCAAGGGTGATTTCTGCTGCCTTAAACCAGGTCTCTGTTACAGCACAAATGTCGATGTTCTCCATTTTAAGGAGTGCTACAAGCAAGTGCATTTTGAGATTTAGACTTCTAGCATTGAGCAGCATGATCCTCAGATTGCATTTCTTTGTAGCTGTTACGGTCGTAATCTAGTCTTTGGAACACTGCCTAAAAAACGCACTACAGGGGTGGCAAGAACCTTGGCCAGTATCCAGAAGCCCAGGGGTGACAGATGCAGTCCATCTCTGGCAAAACATTGAGGTCTGTCAATCATGTCATTCCAGGCAGAAAGATACTGGATCCCCTAAGAATGACACCAGAAACTTAGCCAGTTGTTGAAATCAGTCATTTTCTGGTTGTACTGTGGTATCATTCTGGTTGATGGTAGGATGCTGCTCAGGGATAGGGTCATACCCACCTGGGCTGCATAATCCGAGAGCTATGCCTCTTTTCATGTAGTCCAGGGAGGTATGTCTCAAGTCATTCACACCCACATCTACAATGACAGAGTCATATTTGTACCTGTTGTTGAGGTAACTGAGTGGATGAGTTATGTTGCAGATCCTGGCACCTGACAGGCAGCTGACTGTTACTTTTTTCTTATTCAACCTAGTGAGTGGAACATCAGTGTGCCTCACTATCGAGTCACCTATGACTAGTGTGATGGGCATGCTGTTTTTCTTTAGGGGCTTTGGTTGAGTGGCACACTGTTTGGGAGAGTCATGTGTCTCGTGATTAGTGTTGTGTTGTGGTGGACGAGTGCATTTCTGCCTTGGAGGTCTCTGCTGTTTGGGTAGATTTTTAGTGACAACCTCCATGAAAGTGGGTGTGTGGTTTGTGTTTTTATGTGAAGGCAGTGTTGGTATGTTTCTGGAGGGCTATGTGTTCCATGTGGTGTGGTCATTAGCTATATCTGATTTGTGGATGTGCACTATTCCCACTAGGGCAGAGTCAGAGACTTAGCTTAAGGACCGACAGAAGTCACCTCATCCTATATGATACAGATTACAGTGATGTGGATTTCAGTCTATACACATATATCATTGCAAGGTTTGTAGACAATGTGTTTTCTTGGTGAGTAACCCCTGTGGTGTCTCCAGCTGCTGCATGTGTCTGGTAAGGTACATGCAGAAGAGATCATTATACTCTATATTAGTGTTCTGATGATGTTTGAGTACAGTGCTGTAATATAATCCTGAGACTGGCATACAATTGCATAACTTATGATATGCACAACATAGGCTTTCAATGCCAGTGTGGACACTTAGTGGTCAAAGTTCAGATTGCTATATATGTGTGTTCCCATTGCTTGCATCCCTGGGTTTCAGCATAGCAGAACTGTTGTCAATGCTGTAATTAGCAGGGAATTCTACTTTGCAGAAGGACAAAATCAAGACACATTTTTGCATTTATTTGTAGACCATGTGGCTTTGTCACGAAGCATTTGTCTGTGCTCGCCCCTCCTGTAGTATGTTATCGTCATAGATGGACTCAATTATTGCACCCAGTATGCAAGAAACAGTGAACACGGTAACCCAATGGCATATACTTTAGTCTGAACTGTTGAGAAATAGATTCCAAGCAGTACAGGGCCAGGTACAGATCCCTAGGGTACACCAATGGTGACAGCTCTATTGGTACAGGTTGATTCACCAACTTTCACAGTATGTGTTCTATCAATTGGTTAACTATCTAATGACATAAGGTTTAATCCCTGGCTGGGAGAGTTTCTCAATGATACCTGCATGGGGGGATTGTGTTCAAACACTAGGCCAGTTGAGAATAGCCATTATGCACTGTCTTACCTTCATCCAGACCTATCACACAGAATCAATGGGCTATGACAACATCACAGATCACCTATCATGTGAGTCATCTCCTGACTCGGTTGAATACAAACTTTAGCACACCCTCCACAAAGACTATATTACTGTAGAAGGGTGTACAGCAACATACATATATCTGGGGAGGACAGCGCCCAATATATGCATGTATAGACACATCCTGACTCTCTTCATCTGTGAGGTAGACAAACATGTCATCATGGACCTTTTCTAAACAGGCATTAGCGATATCCCAACTGTGTGCAACAGATCTGTGTGATTTGTTAATGCCATATATGTCTGTTACATTTGTTAGATGTCCTCAAATATGTCATTGAGGGCATGCATGATGACAACACTATTATCCTTTTAAACTTGACAAGCCAAAGACATTTGACACAAATGCACACTGAGATATTTCAGTCAACATATGGCCATATACACCTATATCACCAAGTGGGTAGACCACTGTATCACATACATGACATCTAAATATGTTGACATTTGTGAACTGACCTATATCTCAGGTCCAGTGATCTGGCCCATACATCAGGGCTTTCTGCTTGGCCATTTTCTGTGCTTTATTTAAGTGACAGACATCACAGATGACATAGACATCCTCTGTCCAAACAGCTCTCTGAAGGGCTACAGATTGTGGGCAATCATTGACTCCAATGGTGATATTAGTATAATGCAGACAGTATCAACATACACCAAAGATTGCTGCCATAGCCATGGCAATACCTGCAATGACACAGAAACATGGGGGTATTTGTTACATCATGAAAACAAACACACATCCCAAATATAATGTAGACATAGCACCCTATAATCAGACCAGTAGGTATGTGACCTGTGTCGTGGGGTAGATGGTAAGTGGAAAGTCCATCAACATGCGGTCATAGTGCTGACTACTCCCTTATATGTAGCACAACTACCGAGTATGTGAAGGAAATCCACATTAGAGGCCATAATATCTCCATAGTTCACATCCTTTATCACACCAATAACTGAGTGCAATGCACCTTTCTGCATGTACCTCCATACACATCTTCCAGTGATGTGTAATTGAAGTGTACCACCTTTGTCACAGTGAGCTGTCACACATCTTATTGGACATACCTAGGTATTCTTTTTGTGGTATAAACATTACTGTCAAATGGTGTGGAACCCCATCACACTGTTACACCAGATGCATGTGTGCTACCAGTTCTGGTGATGCACACAGTACGTACATAGCTGTCTGACAACATTAATGGTATGGGTAACATTTGTGACAGTGTGGATTGTGCCATATATATGGCATGCACACCAGTCAACTAGCCTGTATTGGTCATAATGTTGCATACAGGTATAGCAGAGTCCTTCCTAACACCCCCAGCAGGTGTTACGGTGCCAGGACAGTGTGAGTGATTACCCACATATAGTGTGGATGTATCATAATAGTTGTACAAGTGTGTTTGTGCAGAATAATCTCTGATCACTCTAAATCACATATGTTATGTCAGAGACATGGTATTACTGGTGGTATTATTCTGATATTGCCCATGATTCTGCTTGCTTTTTTAATGTTGACTATGAGCCTTTACTTATGTCCCACTTGCTGGAGACCTCTGCTGAGATTACACTTGTATTCTGGCAAATCATTTTGCACAGCTTCACAATATGAAGCCTATCCCAACTGTATGTATCATCCCTGACAGATGTCCTCTGCATTGCTCATGTAAGGAAGTATATCTCACACAGACATCTTCTCCATTGTTTTGTCACCTTGTGTGACAATCACACAATACACATTTTCACTGTGCATTCCCAACTGTATCATATTGATATGTGCTTGGTGTTGCTGCTACAACTGTTTTCTATTGACATGCCCTCATCTGCTGTACATTGGGTTTTTTTCACCTATCCTCTTTCCCTGTGTTCATTCTTACAGTTCATCTGTGTGTCCCTATTCAATGTACACACTTTTCCTGAGTGTTTATTTTACATGACAGTCGACATTTCCTTACAGATCATTTACACAACTTTAGTGTAGAATACCCAAAATGGGATTTCACAATACTATGCACTGTATACACTGCCCTGTACTGTGTTTGGACCATATACTTAAGTATCATACCTGTCAACTCTCCAGATTTTCACAGATTGCCCAGACTTTTTACCTTTTGATGTGTTCCTTATCAAATCTGTGGTTTTCTGACATATCACTGGGATGATCTCAGGATTGATGTGACTCAATAATTACATACATTTGAGTTTTAGACTTCAAATCCTCCAGAAAATGTATTTTAACTCAACCCCCTTGTTATTCTAGCACACTTCTAAAGAGAAAATATGTCAAATCTGTCCCCATATTATGTTGGCCTATGTCCAGATATCTTGCAATAACAGATTGAGAGCTTTGAAAACTATCATCTGTTAAGTCCTGGTGATCATTGTGCATTCCACGCAAAACTGCAGACCTTCAATGCTTTGACTTAAACAAGATTGTTATGCATGTTCTCTTACATGGTGTCCAGGATGGCAACACTGCTGCCAGCAATTAAACTGCACTTATTGATGTTTAAACGTAGTGCATGGCATGAATATAAAATAACTGCTACTGCTCACCATACACCATAGCTCATGCATGTAAATACCATGTAAGCTTCACACAAAGCCTGGACAGAGTTTACTGAATCTCAGAGATGAAATAGTTTATTGACTGTTAACTAAGCAATTGTTTTAGTAATCATGGATTACTTACTGTCAGGGTGGCACCTGTAAGCAGGAATGAATCTCAAGAAATGGTGAGGTTTGTCTCAAAGGTTGAGTAAACCAAACAAACGGACAAGGTAAAGTGGCCAAAGCCACTCCAAACTCAATAAATCCAGTAAAGATACTCTAGAAAGGCCAGCTAAACCTCAACCAGGCTTAAAATAAATTTTATTTAACAACTAACTAAAAACAAAAACATAAACGCAGTAACGCATCACTGTGTTTTCATCCCCAGTCCCGCCTTCTTCAGATGTAACAGCAGCAACGAAAATACATCTATTTATACAGAAAGCCCCACATGTCCTACTAATGAAATAATGCTCTTAATCATTCAATTACAATTAAAACATATTGAAATTGCTATGTCTATAGGAAATGTTAGTAAAAACTTTAAAAACTTTAAATCCCCCCCTTTAAAAAAATGTACCCTAAAAAGCTGAGAAAACAAATTCTTTAAAATTGTATCCGCTATTTCTGCTTAATACATTTTATAAAGTAATCAGTTTTTAGTGTTCTGCATTGTCAGATTGGTATGCAGTTTATTTTTCTCTGTAGCCCCAGACTAGGAAGATACTTATTTTATGAGTCAGAGTGTGATAAGACATGATGGAACTATAGCTACCTGGTGACATGATGGAATTATAGCTGACTGGTGAATGTTCCTACAAATCATCTCTGTTGTACAACATACTACCCCGGATTCTCAAAAACCTGCATGGAGTGCAAGATGAGTGTAACAGCTCATGCAAGCAATATGTCTGCCGTGCGATCCAGGAATAGCCGGCAGGGGCATGCATGAGAGCTCCAGCACTAATCTTGCACGGACTAAACCCTGGTATGCAAATCCACTTCATTTGCTGGAGAAATCCAGGCAAATTAGGTGATATTGCAATCCAGGAAGCTTGCAATAGTCCGCGCAAGACAAGTGCAATCTGCAGAAATGTACTCGGTTACTAACCGAGTACATTTCTGCATATTCCAAAACGGAGCTATGACAGCTCCAATAAAAACTGCATATTATTGAGGAAGCATGCCAATGGCCAAGTAGAAGGCCATTGGCATTGCAAACTGTTTAAAAAATTAATAAAACAACTTTAATTTTTTTTCCGCCGATCTCGGTTCTTTACGTATAGGGCAGCAGTGCGCAAACGGGATTGGGGGGAAAATAATAAAATAAACTGAAAATGACCATTCTAACAAAAATCAGTATTCTGCCATGCAAGTCAATGACAGGCAAAAGACAACTTGGCCAGTGAGTAGTGGTTGCTAAGGGGGGAGACTCAGTGTGGGACATGTAACTATGCATTAGTAGGCAATCCTATGCAAATGAGGGAAAGATTAGTGAATCCCAGATTTTCCCAGGGTGTGAGGCAGGTCCCAAGAGTATAAGGGTATAATTAGCTGGGTGCAAGACCAGGATATAGGTGACATCATGGGGGGTGTCAGGCATACTGTAAGCGGATTGGAGACCTGTGGCTTGAAATTGCTCCTAGGTTGGCACAGCTAAGCCAGGGGTGTGTCTAAACCTGCCTAGCATACTTTACAAAGTGTAAGCGGGTGTGCTCGCCATGCACCAGGTCCTACAGGAAGAAAAAGGAAGTTAAACCAGGAAAAAGCAGTTCTGTGCAGATATGAGCACTCTGTTTGCACGGTGCACACACAGGCTTAAACAGGAAGGCAATGGGAAGGGAAAACAGCAGTAGGAATGTAACCAAAGAGAACTAGCTTAGCTGACAGGTGAAATGTATCGGAATCAGCCAATTACACAGGCAGCAGACCAGCCCAGCCCAGCACACTGCTATAAACTATGCAAACAACTTTCCCCCTTGTTTTTCCCCAAAACCCTGCACCACCGGTGTATACAGATGGGGACATTTTACAAAACAAAACCAAGAGAAAAAATGTTAGGGGCTGCTTTTGCTATCATAAATCAGCATGTGCAAGAGGCTGTGGGTGGTGAGGATGTGAATGCTGTTGAGCAACCCACAGTGAGGAGACGGAGAAGAGTGTACAGTCCCAGGGTAACCTACCAAGGGCTACATGAGCTGGAGATAGTGGAGCACTATAGGGTGGACAGGGACCTCCTACAGCAAATTGTTGAGCTGTGCTTGCCACGCCTCACACACAGGACTAACAGAGGGGAACCCGTCCCAGTGGATACCAAGGTATGTGTAGGTCTAAGAATATTAGCTACAGGCACCTTCCAAAGGCCAACTGGGGATATGATGGGGATTTCACAGGCATCAGCATCCAGGGTACTCCCGGGTTCCTGGATGCCATGTCAGCACATGTCGGTGAGCATGTATATTTCCCCATCACCCATGAGGCGTTGGCCAGCAATATGCGTCTTTTCCACCAGATAGCAGAATACTCTGAGGTAGTGGGTGCAATAGACTGCACGCACATATGCATTAAAGCACCACCAGGTGAACAGGGTAGGGTCTACATCAACTGCAAAGGTTTCCCCTCCATCAACTGCCAGGTCGATTATGATGGCCAGGGCATAATAATGAATGTGTGTTCTGGCTGCTCTGGAAGCTACCACAATTCACACATCTGGCATCTGACGCAGCTGTACCAAATATTTGCCGATGGGGACATCCCACATGGTCACCTAGTGGGGGATGCTGGATACGCACTGGAGCCATGGCTGATGACACCCATCAGAAATGCACACACACCTGAACAAGAACTCCATAATGAAGCACATGCACAAACATGAATCATAATAGAGTGTGTGTTTGGGATGCTCAAGTCACAGTTCTGGTGCCTGGACACATCCAGTGGACCCTTGCAGTACTAACCAACTACATGTACCCAAATTGTCCTTGTATGTGCCATGCTACATAATATGATCCTGTGGAAACTGCTGCATCAGGAACAGCATGGGGCAAGGCCACACAGCCCCCCACCAGTGCCAAGGCCTGCACAGGCACAGAGTGACTCAGAGGAGGAACAACCTGAGCCTGCTCCAGTAGGCAGAAGGAGGTGTGCCCAGTATGCCCTGGCCTTGGCCAAGAGGCAATGCATAGCACATGCACTGACACAGTAGGGACCCAGGGAATGATACCCCTTTCCGACTCACACATACAGTAAAAGGGATGCCAAACATGACATTACCTGTGCTCAACCATGTATAGGAAGTGTATTATGTGCATTCAACATATGCAACCCTGCATCACCACCCTCAGTACTGGGACACCCACAAGGTAAGTGACTCACACATGCCAGTCGGCGGGGCACATACCCAACAACAGTCACAGTCAGCAGGATAGGTGTAGACAAACACAAACAAATGCTGTACTATGGCCTCTGAATGAGCCCCATGGGTAACCCCTACCCCAGCCCTACACAGACTACAGCAATTGGATGTCAGTTGTGAAGGCTAAGAAGTCAGAAACTAATATGTAGGGAGTGAAAGCTACAATCTGTAGTACACTGGTATGCCTCTAGCCAGCACGATAGGTAAGACTACAGACAGAAATGGTGTACCCAACATACCAGTACAGTCCTAGCAACTGTGTAAAAGTGTAAGGTGTGCCTCACCATCCCATGTACATGTATGGTAACATTCAAGTGTGCCCCCCCGTGTAGAAATGTTGAAGCTGTTTGGTGTGTCCCCCCCCCAGCTAAGCAGAAATGTAGCAGCAGTCAATGCCAAATGACTGATGTATACCCTGCAGACACAGCATGCTATCTGTCGGTGTACAGCACAAAGGTCAGCACTGCAGTACAAATCACCTGGACTTGATCCACACATGCAATATAGATGGCCATACTGGGCATGCTTACATGCAGAGGAATGAAGGCAATGTCAGTCAACAACATACTGAAAGCCCATATTGGGCATTCTCACACACTTAAACACAAGAAGGCCATGTCAGCAAACAACAGTGGACCAACATATCTGCAGTTGCAGTTCTCAGTGCAGACACATGTCAGTATGCACTGCTCCTGCCTTGCATACACAGTGGATAGGAATACAGACATATATGTAAGGACAACACACTATAATAAGCCAAAGGAAGACGGACATAGATATGTTGAAGAGGGTGACCGTGACAAAGAATCTGGCCCTGTCCCACCCAGCACACAGCCAAAGGGCCCCAAACACATGAGGTTCAGGTGTCACTCACTGCAGATACTAGCCACCAGTACCTATCAGCATGACGGCAAGTTGCAGCTGTGCATCATGACTGTACAAGGAAGATGTCACCTAGTAGCTCTATATATGTACCTGTGGCATATGACCCTGTGTGTGCCCACATGTGGCATGTCAACCCCAACATTAATATGTTAAGGCCCATGCACACACCGCCCTCCCCATAGCAGTATCATGATATGCCTGCTGAGGTCATCCAATGTGAAATACACCTTTGGGGGAGCTATATCTCAGTAATCCCCATGGTGTGTCCTATAACTGTGTATTGCTGTACTGATAAACTAGTTAGGTAGTAGTCCTAACCCCAGACTTGGCAACTGTGTGAGTGCGTGTATGTGTGCGTGTCCCAGTCTCTGGCTGTGTAGAGAGAAATGCTTTCTAGGCTACTCACACTCAGTACAGTTCATATACACAACATTGGCAAGGCTACAGATGTCATGCACATAGAAATACACCTCTGGGGAAATCATAGCCCAGTAATTTCCATAGCGCGTCTTGTAACTGCGTACTGCCATAGTGTGATAAAATAGGCAGGTATTCTAACCCCAGACTTGGCAACTGTGTGTGTGTGTGTGTGTGTGTGTGTGTGTGTGTGTGTGTGTGTGTGTGTGTGTGTGTGTGTGTATGTGTCTGACTGCATAGAGAGCAATACTTTTTAGGCCAGTCACACCCGTACAATACACATACTTGACTTTGTCAAGGCTGCTGATGTCACTCACCTAGAAATACAGCTCTGGGGAAATTATAGCCCAGTAATCCCGTTAGCATGCCTTGTAACTGTGTACTGCTGTAGTATGATAAAGTAGTGAGGTAGGTGTTCTAACCCCAGACCTGGCAATGGTGTGTGTGTGTCTGACTGAGTAGGGAGCAATGTTTTAGGCCACTCACACCCTGTACAATACACATACTTGACTTTATCAAGGCTGCTGATGTCACTCACCTAGAAATACACCTCTGGGGAAATTCTCGCCCAGTAATCTCCATAGCACACCTTGTAACTGTGTACTGCCGTAGTGTGATAAAGTAGTGAGGTAGGTGTTCTAACCCCAGACCTGGCAACTGTGTGTATGTGTGTTGGTGTGAGAATCTGTGTGCGCCTGACTGAGTAGAGAACAATGCTTTTTAGGCCACTCACACCCTATACAATACACATATTCGACTTTGACAAAGCTGCTGATGTCATACACCTAGAAATACACCTGTGGGAAAGTCATAGCCCAGTAATATCTGTAGGGCGTCCTGTAACTGCATACTGCTGTAGTGTGGTGCAGAACTGTGGTAGGGTTCCATCTAAACCCATGGCAGTTATGGATATTTTGTGTGTGTTACAATGTCTGTCTATGGAGCAATGCATCATAGGCTACTCACTCGCAGTACATTTCAAATGCCCTACATTGCGAATCCTGCTGATGTCATTCATTGTGAAGTAAAACTTTGTGGGGAAAGTTCTTTAGTAATGCCTGTGGTGTGGCCTATAATAGCTCTATGTTGTAGTGTGCTATAGACCTTGATCAGTGGTTCTATACCCACACGTCAGTTGTTGATGTTAGGTGTGTGTCTCACTGTCTGTGTAGGGAACAATGCATTTTAGGCTAGTCACTTGCAGTACAGTTGAAATGCCCTACTTTGGTAGACCTGCTGATATCATTCAATGTGCAATACACCTTTGGGGAAGGATAGTCTTTAGCAATCTCGGTGGTGCGTCCCATAACAGCTCTATGCTGTAGTGTGATATAGACCTCAATCAGGGGTTCTCTACCCACACGTGTAATTTGTGGATGTTTTGTGTGTGTCTCACTGGCTGTGTTGGGAGCAATGCATTTTACGCTAGTCACTTGCAGTACAGTTGAAATGCCCTACTTTGGTAATCCTGCTGATGTCATTCACTGTGAAATACACTTGTAGGGAAATAGTACTCCAGTAGTGTCTGTGGCGCATACTATAACTGCGTAGTGCTGTGGTATAATAAAATAGTTAGGGAGAGGTTCTACTCCCAGACATGACAAGTGTGTGTGTGTGTTGGTAACCCGTATCCTGTGTAGAGGGGAGTGTGTGGGCATTGTGGAAGGGGATTTGCTAATTTATTTTATGGTGGCCCTACTATATATCGCAATGTCAACCATACAGCAATAACAGATGTAAATTAGCTGGGAGGCTGGGGTGCAAAGCCATACACATACATGTGACATCAAGGCCAGACAATCCAAGTTAGCAACCCCACTATTACCCAGAGCACACACTCAACCCATGTGTCATATGAATACACATGCCAAGGCAGCAGCCAAAATGTGGGTAGTACACTGCATATTGGCCACTGATAGTAGCTATGCAGTGATAGCAGTGGGCTACAGAGGGAATGTCACTCTGCCCATCTGTCCAATATGCACGTACATGCAGACAGTGCAACTCTACTATGTTCTCCAATGGACACCTGCACCACCTGTGGTGTCTTCACATGTGACTCACAACAGACATACCATGCCTGACAACATGTCCTGTATGGACAGATGACACTGACATCAGGGAATGCTGTTGGCATGCCATCAATGTAGGTGAAGGTTAAACCTGCTGTCCATTACCAGTTTCTGCCACAGATGGGCAAGACTGACACATCTATTGATAATCTGTGTTCACAACATGGGCCAGACACCCCAGGTACAGTTCCACATGCCACTGTACATGCATGTGGGAGTTGTGCACATCCCAGACACCATCCATGTCATGGACTAAGGAACACATACATGGCATGTGGTGTACAGCATTGGCCACACACAATAGTCACTCAGGTGACTGGATGGGGGATGCAATACCCACCTGTGTGGGCAAATGCAGTAACTACAGGCCTGAGCCACAATGCAGGCCATTGTCATGTGGCCTGATGCCAAGGTATACCCATTGTCTACCCTTGTACTGCCTGCTGGCACAGTTGACCACCACACACCCATGTAGACATGCACCCATGCATGTCAGAACTGGCACCCTGTGTGTTTGTGTGTGTGTGTTGTATGGTGCATATGTCCACATCCACACTCACTACAACCCCCCAGGGCATACTGAAGCATGCTGTCTGATGTGTGACATCTCCTCGTACCCTTTGCCTATACGGCCTCCGTATGACCCGTGTGGTGCATGTGATACCTGCACATTGATGTGTTGTGGCAATCACACTAGTGACGAGTTGCACTCCTGGCCCTGCCAAGTGTGTCAATGTGTGTGCGTCCCTGTGTGAGTGTGCCTGTGTTGACGCTGGCACCTGTACATGCAGACAGGCACGTGAACAACACCTACCGTATATCTACTGTATCCCTGTTGCAGATGTCACTCACCCTCACATATTTGTTCTTAGTGCTCCACATCAGGTAATGCATGTGGTGCATCCAATAACTGCATTGAACTGTGACAGCATTACATAGTTGTTGGGGGTTTGATACCCTGTGTTGGTAGGTGTGTGTCACGAACATGCTTCAGTTTTACACTCCCAACCCTCCCTGACATGTATTTGCCTCTGTCTGCCTCCCCCATTCCCTCTCTGGTGGATATTGGGACCACACCTGCCTTGCTTAGGCAGCAGCATGTGTACTTTATGTGATGCTCATGATCAGCTGATGGTCTCTGCATGAATAGCAGCCCTCCCCCAGCTGACTGCATGTGGAACAGCTGTGGTAACAATCCCCTAGCCAATTGCATGGAAACACATTCCAATACCTAGGAACCTCATGGTGGGGTTGGGCCTTTTCAGTCACTGTGAGCAGGAACTAGATCTGTTGTTTGGCAAACAGCATCCCAGATGGATTGGGGATTCACCTCCAACAACATACACTGTGGAAACTGGCCAACAAACAGGAGGGGGATGTGCCTGATCTGACTACAGACTGTAAATGCTGCCATACTGCATTTGGAGTAATGTCAGTTTAATAGTCTTTGTCTGGATATGCCTGTCGTACATGTAGTAATACCTGCCATGTCAGTTCCATGTATATGAGGAATCCCCATCTGTAGGGCCATCTGCAGACTGGACAGTGTTGTGCATATGGTTTCATGTGTTATCCACAGTGCATCCCTCTGTGGAATGCAGATGGTAGTGTGAGGATTGCAGTCTGTAGATGGTGAAGGCCGTGACAGTTACTGACTTCATATCCCTCATAGGACATATGTTGCAACAAACACCATTACAATGGAAAATATACAATGTTATCACAGTAACATGTCTATACTGGCCCTGTGTATGTACTGCGAGCCACACCACTGTCAACGTTTGTACATATGTTGTGCATGAAGTGGTGCATATGTGTTGTACGCCATAAATAGTGTCGTCATATCTGATAACAAGCCAGTGATATATCATAGTTCTACACATGTCATGTACAGTAGGAGTTATATTTCATGACATAAGCTGGACATTCTGTGGATGTTTGTACAGTACTGAGCTCTGTGTAGTGATGGTGAATGTCGGCAGTGTGTGTATTGTTAATATGTACTTTAGCCTGTGTACAGATTGTGGTAGATGTCATTGTCCTAGCTCCCCGTCTCTCAGATGTTACATGCTGCCCCACTGTGTGGTATCATTTCGCTGTACACGTTTGGATGGCCATATGCACACATGTCCCATACAACAGACAGCCATCGGACCAAACTGTGTAGCAGCCCAGTATATGTAGAGACATTCTGTGACTGGTACATATGAGGAAGATGTAGAACAGATAGTCCATATACTCTAATATTATGATAGCCTACCATATGTGGCTGTGGCTGTGTTCACATTGGTTGGAGTAATGCACTGTCACACAGGTGTATCTTACCCTGTGCTGTGACATGGCTATTGAGCCTGCTATATATGCAAATACATGTGCATTCCCCCATACAAGATGTAGGCCAGTGTTGAGCCAGTCTGCCTGTAGCCTGCACAGTGCATTGTTACATGCCTAGCAGCATAGTGTACTTAACCAGTGGGATGTCATGTGCAGATACTTGCCAGATGTACTGCTGCTGGGCCTCCCTTAAACATCAGGTATGTCAGACAGACCAGTGGGATGCTGTACAGATGTATGTCAATATCTAGCGGGTAGTATGTGTCCATGGCACCTCTTTACCAGCAGTCATTATGTGTTAAGCCAGACAGGAGTGTGTGACTCCAACACCTATGGTGCCAAATGTATACCAGTCATTATGTGTTATACCCATCTACATGGCTGTATACATCCATATTGTCAGGCTTGGTACACATGTGGTGCACTAAGGGAATATGTGAATACCTCTGGACTGCACAGGGTGTGTCTGCAGTTCCATATAAAGTGACCAATATCTCTGCTGCACTCCACAGGGGCATTACATGCTACCAGTGGTACTTTACAATGATGTCCGTAGGATGTCTGTCAGTAGCCAATGGCACACATGTTATAAGCAGATTTCAGCATCCACACACACCATGTCTGTAAAGACAATCCCAATGACAGTTGCAACAGGCTAGTAATATGCCTGCTATACATACCTGACATCCCTTTGCACTATAACATTGTGCCTGTTGGGGCTGGGATATGGCTACACTCCATGTCCAGGACATATGGTGGAAATATATATACACATACAAATCCAGATAGCCATATATCTATATCTATATCTATATCTATATATATATATATATATATATATATATATATATATATATATATATATCTACATATATATATATATATATATATATATATATATATATATATATATATATATATATATATATATACTACATTGAATTACCACTGTCATGGCAAGCAGCCACTATAAATCCCTACAGCATGTGGCCGTGGTCCCTTCACATTTCTTGTGTGATGGACATCCATCCTGTGTGTGGGCATCAGTGATACAGGCAGAAGGTAACAATACCTCTCTCAAGAGAACATGCACACTCAGAGTGGACACATTTGTAGGATGTTCAGGAACTACAGACAGACTGTGTAATGCTTTGCATAGTACTGTTGTTACAGGGTGAGTGTATGTAGATACTAGTGTACCTTGTAATGCAGTCTGTCTGCATAGTTCACTACTGTGGGCCTACCTCTTGCTGGGCAGAGGTATGCATATCATGTGATGTCCATCCACCACACAAGCCCTGTGTCAGATATGACACTGGCAGTGTGTGTGTTGTGTGCTACCGGCACATGGCTACATTCATGTCTATATCTAACCTCAATTCCCTGACTAAGGGTATATTGCAGACTATCCTGTAACACCAGCACCTTGCTTAGTGTATGGCAACAGTGTTCCACATATATGCCTGTGTTCCAGCCTCTGTCCCCCATCTACATACCAAGCTCTGCACATTTGTCATGCTGTCGGGGGTTGTTCTGTAGTGGGCTGTGTGTATATCACACTGCCATTGCAGCAATTAGTACACTGCTGTTGTATCTCCCACACATACACTGGGGCTGGGGCCATATATGTATGGGCGTCACCTACACATGTGCACCCTTATGCACTGCAGAGGCCAGTGTATGTAACAGTGGTATATGGTCTTGTATTATTCAGTCCAGGTGGGGAGCACCATAAATGACCTAGGCTGTTTCAAATGTGGGGGTATCAGGGGTGAGTTGCCACAAGGTATGTGGATTTACAGTACCTTATACTCCACCTATATTGCAACTACTAACATGACTAGGGGTTCTGCAAGCCTACTGCCACCTGCAATACAGACTGTTCTGTGTGTTATGCCTTGATATGTTCTGGGTACAACACATTAGATCACACACCGTCTTTACCTCCTACGGAGATTATACAGAGTGTAGTTAGAGGCTGCTGAACTGCTCACCTGCAGTACATACTGTTGATTGTGTGTTACCCTGTGGCTCAGTCTGTTGGCACTGTTGTACATTCTGAAGGGCTTGGCTTGAACTGCAACAGTTGTGAACCTTTTCAGACTACTGTATAAGTGTAACTGTTTCACAGTTGCAGTACTCTGTTTATATGGTTGTCAGTATTGGAACAGCTATATAATATGGCATATAGGACCGTTATGGCACAAGATTAAAGGAGTCCCATTTCTGTAAACCTGTGTGGTGTCTGTACTATGACCTTTCTATGGGTACATGTTGCAGGCAATGATTGACATTTGAATGTTTAGCCCATACAGTGTCCAGTTGTTCAGGTGTTAACTGCAGGCATACTGGCTGTTCCATATTGTGTGCACCTCCTACATACATATCTGCCTGCACATATATCTGCGTGTGTATGCGTAGTCACATGTATATATATATATATATATATATATATATATATATATATATATATGGGTCTACTTGAATTGGACAAAAGACCAGAAGATCGAAATCCGGAATGCCGAGATGAAAACAACGAAACCGCAGAACACCGAAAAGCGCGAAAATCAAAATCCCGATGTTATGGTAGTTTGAATTAACGCTTTTCGTGTGCTGCTGTAGGTAATTGTGTGTGTGAGAGTGTATTTGTGAGGGGAAATGCTGTCTGTAAGTGTGTGTTGTGACTGTGGTGTGTGTGTGTGTGTGTGTGTGTGTGTGTGTGTGTGTGTGTGTGTGTGTGTGTGTGTGTGTGATGGACTGTACTGTGTGGGTGTGTGTTTGCCTTGTATGTCTGTTTGTGTGATCTCGGAGTTAGAATATTAAAGTGGGGGGAGTGGGGGGTGCAGGTGGGCTTACCCCCCTGCCTATCATTAGTGTAGGGTGTTTTGTTTAGTAGTGTGGGGCAGTTGTGTGTGTGTTTTTGTGTGTTATGTGTGTTTTGTAAACTTACATGTTTTCCGGTGTTCTGGGGTTTCTTTGTTTTCATCTCGGTGTTCTGCGTTTTGTTCTTCTTGTCTTTCGTCATTACGAAATAGACCTATACATATATATATATATATATATATATATATATATATATATATATATATATATATGTATATATATACATACAGATATACATAGATATGCATACAGCCAACGATATATATGTATATATCCACATATAGACAGCACTAGGAATGCATATATGTTAGCATATATATGGCTCACCTTTCAAGGGGAGAAGTCCATGTGTCCGGAGGCTGGTAGGCCTAAAGTATGTTCCCAACATTGCACAATCCTGCAATACATGCATAGAATGTGCCAATGTGGGAATGTCAGTATGCATTTGCTCATTGCAGATTAGGCAATTTGGTTACGGATGCCACTATAGTGGGGATGGGGAATAATTGCCTATCTCCACTGTAGTGCACACTAGTGGTTCGTATATCACAGTAGGGTAGTTGTGGGGGGCCCAGCCCCCCAGAGGGGAGGATGCAGGGAGTCATGCACCCCGTCAGTACGATATGTATTCCAACTTGCAGTTAGAGTGTCAGCAAAGCTGCCTGTAGAACTGCAGTTCTCTTAACTGTGGTGCTGTAATAAATGACGAGTTAGTCTTTTCTGTTTGCAGAATGGGCCATTCAAAGGAATGATTGTCCCCCTGTCAAAGGTGAACACATATATATCAATATAGGCATATATGTACATACATCTGTAGATGGAACTGGGAACGTACCCACAACATATATGCCCACATGCACCATTGATAGGTATGAGAGACCCAAACAACATACATCTGGCATGGATAGGTATTCCCCCCCAGCCAAATACGTCTGGCCTGCAATATTGTACCAACCTTAGCAGATCCCATAAGCAGGACCCTACGCAACAAGGGCAGTATACATTAACAGTACTCTATCCCACCTGTAGGATTTAAGGCTGACATTACTGACATATCATGCAGTACAGTCAAGTGACATGTTATGGTTGGGGGAACCCCCTGGGCAGGTGCAGTAAGTAGATGGGATCCCTCATACAATCCAATAGCCCTACACCTGACAATGGCTTTACCAATGTTGGCAAGGACATCCACAAACCCACCATGTCAGCTGGGAATTATCACCCGGTAGCTGGATGACCATGGTCTGCAGGGATATGGAACATACCATCAATGAACCCATGGCCAATGTCACTGGTTATCTCATCACATGGGACCCTGCCAATGTTGGACTTGTCAGAGGCAGAGAATACAACCTGAACCTGGTATACCTCCTCAACCCAATCATGACAGGTGTGGATGAGGGTTAGGAGGCGCACAATGCCTATGTACATCATAGCAGGCTTTTGAACACCATCCCGCGTCTAGGAATATGTGTAGTTGTTATGGGATCTACCTCCATTCACAGGATATGTTTCCTCCAAGACTGCTTGGCATATGCCAACATACCACAGGCACCATCCCATGGGCATACAGTCCTTCACAGGTCATAGATGTTTCAATGCCCTCCTCCACACTGTTGAGGTGTGCAGCACTACTGGGGTTGCTATAACTCACTGGGTGTGGCTGTTGTGGACATGCCTGCCATACTTGCAGTTACTGTTGCATCTATCCCCCCACATAGCTCTCTGTAATACTGTACAGTGTATGTAATAAGGTTGTTTGTTGTTGTCTACACTATTCACAGTAGTTGAGCACCTCATACCCTCCTAAGGGTAGGGCTATGGCACTGGCATTGGCACACACATGTAACTTGGGTGAGGATAACAGTGAAGTGGGTAGAAGGACAAACAGCCTGCTGTTAGTATGTTCAATGCCATCCACATTGCAGACCGCATACATACCACTGTGTGATTGTGCCTATGCTGTCTTGGTGGGATTACATGTGCAAGAGATGTGTTACCTGCATGGGGACATACCTCCATGTATACAGTCCTGTACCTGTACTGCATCCTAACCAAAAGCACTGTGTGTTGTACCCGGCCATGGCATGTGTATCACCCACTACACTCACTGGTGTCCACTGTAGAAGGCCTGCTGACACCACTACACCCATCAGCCATGTGGCACATGGACAAACACAACACAATCTGAACAGATAATGGTGACAACAATACAACATTGTTAATTAAAGCTAGGATGCATCATGGCTGCACACCTATACCTTCCAAGATATTAGCATTTCACTTTACTGCTGACAACATGCTACACATCATTCCATTGCTACTCTGTTGTACAGTCACCTTGTGCATCAGAACCATGTTAGCCTGTCCCTGCATCGATGTTACAGAAGTCAGGCATTGGCACAGGTATCATCATATGCACAGGGTGTGTTGTTGGTTTGCCAGAGGCCTAGGCTGAGCCATACAATTGACAAAATGAGTATGTGTGAGGGGGCTGAGTATTGTTATGGGCCACTGGTGATGTTGTGTGTGCAGGTATGTGGTTGCCCTAGGTTTGTTGTTTATGTGTGTATGTCTGCATGGACACAGTTCCTCCATGTGGCTGCCCTATACAGGGAATTGTGGGATAGCTGCAGACTGTACCTGGCAGGGTTTGCAGTTCATCGTCTCGAGCCACGGACATGGGACCTGTGCCTGGCAGGGGTGCTACAGGCAGTATTAGGTACAGAGCCAGACCGAGTACTGTCCCTTGAGTTTGACAGACATCCACTGGATCCAGGTCACTCCTGTGACTGGCCAGGGCCACGTGCACGTGGTCTGCACTGATGGGTTGTGGACAGCCCCCCACAGTGCTGGGGCTAGTACTGTCACTACGGGAGTGGCTGTGACTGTTTGGACATCCACGGTGACCTCCAGCTGCTGGTGTTGCTGGCATACATCCACATGGCCATCGCAACCATCCCGCCCTGTCCTGACGCATGGACATGACATTTTGTATGAGTTCCAATGTCTCACACCACCGTCTATCCATGACCTCGGTGTAATTACGGATGGCACCTGCTAGGTCATGGATGCTGTCAGTTACAGAGGTGTGATGAGCCCTCTGTGCCCTCAGACCCTGCCTGGTGTACCGTTCCATTCATGCCTGTGCCTCCATGACAGTCTGGAATATGAGTGTGGTTGAACTAGGGGTTGCACGTCTGCCAGGTGAATGATGTTCAGCAGTGCCCCTACGAGCACCCCTGCACATCTACTTATGTGATAACCCCCAGACATCTGGCTATGGCTGCTGTGTCCTGACACACATGCCATAGATATCACACTGTCCTGGCCCATTCCAACTGTAGGCTGTCCCTCAGCTAGTGCCAGTGGTGATGAGGTGTGTAGAGGCAGTGTGACTGTGTGCATGGATGGTGTGGATACATGTGGGTTGTCAATTGATGGCCCAGCTGCAACCCCTGATGACCCTACCTGTGCCTCAACACACTTATCTTCACGGTCACTGTCTGTACCAGTGACATCAGATTCCCTGCGGGGGGGGGGGACCCAGCCTCACCTCGCCACCTGTGAGGGGAAAACAGGGAACAGACTGTAAGACCTGTACAACATTGCTAAACAGTAAATACACACACATACACACACACACACACACACACACACACACACACACACACACACACGTGTGCAGACATGGCCACACACAAAAACATACACACATGCAGTCAACATACATGGCAACCCATACACTGCACCAGACAGCACCTACAGACAGCTCCCGCACCCAATAGCAGGTGATGGTGCAGTACAGTATCATGCACATACCTGTGAATACACACGTCAGCATGCAGGATATGTGGGGCTGAACAGCATGCAGTGCAACTGTAGTCAATCCCTGTTACCAACATTATACATGGTTGTGATGCATGGCTTTTGTTTGTAGGTGATGGCCTTCCCTGGAACCCACTGCACCAATGTCCACAGCATCTGTTCAGCACCCTGGCATGTGCTGTGCACCATACCTCACGGGTGTGCCCACCATTGCAGGATGTGTCTCTGTGTCAGGTGTATTTCCATTACTGCTCACAGCCTCTGTGTGTTCCTGGATCACATGTGGACACGTGTTTAGTGATTTCTTGATGTGTATTCACATACGTCATCATCAGTGGTGCATGTATGAGTGGTAGATTACCATTAGACCAACCACACAGATATTGTACTATACCTATGGTGAGTGTAGAGACCATTATTGACCATGAATGGGCCCTGGCTGATGTTGCCTGTGGTGCACAGAGGTTCATAGGTGAGTATTGTTCCATTGGTCCTGGGGCCTACATATACCTAGCCACAGGGGTTCCCTGCCATGCACCACCCACTAATGTTAGGCTAATCAATGATATGTACAAGATACGTGACATTAACACAAGTGCTACCTTTCTCCCTAGGGCTTGACTACAGGGTGTTATTGGAGTCTGCTGAACTACATCTGCAATTGTTGATTGTTATGTATCCTGTAGGCAAATCCTGTTCCTACTGTTGTATTAATTGAAGGCCTTGGACTAGACAGCATAGTATGGTATATATACATATTGCTTGCATCTACTGTTTTGTGTGGGCCTTGCATTCATGACTGATTACATATTTCAAACCTTATGTGGTGCCAGTACTGGCATACATTATTGTATAGTACAGGAATACAGGTTATCTATGTATGCATACCTGTGTGTCGTGTCATGTCTTTTGATTTGTGGGTGTGTATATGTTTAATGTCAGTATTCCCATTTCTGGGAATGGTTGCCACACTACACATTTCACAGGTGCCAGTTGAGGGACTTGTGGCTGAGGGATATACTTTGCACCCAGTACTTCCACACTATGTATGGCTACTGATACCTTTAGTGTGTGTGTATATGTGTATGTACCTATATATCTCATATGGCTATATATATATATATATATATATATATATATATATATAGATAGATAGATATAGATATATAGATATATACATCTGTGTATATCTATATATATATATATATATATATATATATATATATATATATATATGCATTTATATATATATATATATATATATATATATATATATGTGTTATATATATATATATATATATATATATATATATATATATATATATATATATATATATATATATATATATATATATATATATATATATATATATATATGTATATATGTATCTATAGATATATACATCTGTATATATATATATATATATATATATATATATATATATATATATATATATATATATATATGGGTCTACTTCTAAACACCGACACACGATTCCCCGACACAAAACTCACGCCAAATAACGAAACACACAAACCCGACACAAACCCGACAACGCAAAACACCGAACACCAAATCACCGACACACGGAACGTAAACAACACGCGACACTACATACCATACACACTAGCCCTGACCCAAACCCTAACCCTAAGGTCCGACACTATCGCACTTCACCTACCTGCACCCTAACCTAACTCACTTACACACCCCTAGCCCAAGCTCCGACACTAACGCACATCACCTACCTGCACCCTAACCCTAACTTACACACCCCTAGCCCAAGCTCCGACACTAACGCATACATCACCTACCTGCACCCTAACCTAACTCACTTACACAACCCTAGTCCAAGCTCCGACACTAACGCATACATCACCTACCTGCACCCTAACCCTAACTCACTTACCTGACCACTCCTACCTCCGTCACTGTCGCACACTTACCGGGTCGCGATCGCAGATTACCCTTGTCGGTCTTTCCACTGTCGGCGAATCACCCTGTCGGTATACGTACCTGTCGGTCATCTGGGCGTCGGTGATTTCCACGTCGGGGAATCGGGCTTTTCTTTGAATGGGATATATATTTATATATATATATATATATATATATATAGATATATATATATATATATATATATATACATACATATGAACATATGTATGTATCTATATACAAGTGTTGTCTTACGATTATTTGTGAGTCATACATTAATATATATATATCTACATATAGCTGTTTATCTCTCTACATTTACAGATATATGTGTCCATATGTGCATGAATGTTCTGCTCATATTTTGGCCTGTTCCTCATTCACTTGGCAATTGTCATGGATGATCGCAGCATTGAAGTCAGTAACTAGTGGCAACACGTTTGTGATTCAGAGTTTATCTCCTTCTACATATGTGTTCTAATACATATAACTGTATATCTAGCAACATTTTGAATGTAACAGAGGATTAGTTGACATATATCCCAATTTGTACCCACAGTGTGGCATACTTTGTCCTGATTTCTTGCATTAACAGGTTATGTGGTTTCATAATAATGCATTACCTGTACTGTTGACTGATTGTGCTGCAGGGTATGTTTGTGCAAACTTTAGGTTATGTATATCTGCTATGGTTTAGTGATAAATCACTTTGTGTATTGAGTGCAGGGTCCTGTGTTCGAGCCTTGGAGAGGCAGTTAATTTTGCTGCTGAGCAGAACAAGGGACGTTGGCTACAGAGTGATTGACGCACTCTTAAGCAGTTGTAAGCAAGGTTGCGTGGGTTTGTGCGGAGCTAAGCAATGCCTACACAGGTTAAGCAATTCAGCAGGTAACCGAGTATAAGAAACTGTAACCAGACTTTAGCAGTGCTTACCCCCACGCAAACACACTTAAACACGCTTACTACTGCTTATTTGTGCTTAAACCTGCTTACTACTGCCTAAATGCATTATGACACTGATACTTCACATGTGCATTTCATGCAGTACTCCAGTTCACATTTAAATGTTATTATGTAGGTTTTACGGCAAAAAGATGTACAAATATTTTCATATACAGCTTTCACATGGAAAATGATATGTGCTGTAGTGGGACTCGAACCGGTAATGCCTGTTCATTAGGCAGGTGCTCTAACCACTACACTATTGCTGTGCTGCTTCATTTGCATATATACCCATATACCCATGGATCCTAGTTCCCCAAACACCCACCTCAACACTTCACTGACACATCAGTCATCCATTCTCCAGTTGGAAACATGGTGTAGCCACACCACTACACATTGACCACTCCCTACTCCTCCGGAACCATCCCATGGGTTGACTCAATCCAAGTATCCTCAGACATCCCAACCTTTTAGTCCACAACATTGGTGACATGAGTGACCAATAGGACATTATTCCCAATGTTTGGGTTGTCCTACCTGGGACACACATGTCTTTATTTCAAGATTAGATGCTATGCTTCATTACTTCATTACTCCAGTTAACAAGATACTAAAATAAAATTATAACTAAGACTATATGGTAATGCACGTTACACATGTAAACCAATGATGTACGAGTTCGGCAACATTATATTACAAATAGGACCAGTTTAGTGATTGGCGTGGATGTAGCCTGCAAATCACAGGAATGATTCAAATATTTCATAATGGGAAAGTCCTCACATTTTATTCTTTTGAGAACAGCACTAACTTTGAAACTAAATACACAACTCTGAATTATTGCAGATTCGTCCCTTCCCTCTATCTTCTCGTAACTCTAATACTATAGTAATGCAATATACAATGGAAATAAAACAACAGCTTATTTCACCTTGGAAGTTTATATCCCAGCAGAATCGTGGAAATGTCGCAAAGACATTAATATATATATATATATATATATATATATATATATATATATATATATATATATATATATATATATATATAGATGACAACCATTTCATGACAGTCTAAGTATGGCCTGCACTGTTACAAAGGCCATGCATTTGGCATGAAATTGAGTCGAGATATATAAGCTACAGTGCAGAGAAGGGGTCACCATTTTTTCTGTACTAGACTATGAATAAATGTTTATTTAACATCTGTTAACCGAGTATGCAGACTGTTCCAATGAGTAAGGACTCCATTTAGTCATGACTTGAGCCTTAGAGGCCAAACAACACAACTAAACATACACGAGAATCATACCTCTCAACCTCTTAATGTAAGAAGTCTAGCCAAAGCCAAATATAATTCGGGGTAGGGGGTCAAAGATTGAGACATACTGGGATCAATTCAATAGGTCTGCTTGATAGAGGCCCAGTAAATTGATCAATGGGGTGGTGTGAGCTGACACACCTTGCCTAGGCTTATAAATGCCCTTCGGCAGATAGCCTAGTACCTACCTATGAACCTATTACATTTATGGTTATGCACAAGCTATTATTCTATCTACTGTCGAGGTTTGTAGGGGCACTTTCATGTTATTTATGTCTGCAAAGGAATGAATGTTGTACAGAGAATGTGCTTCTACATATAGATGTATGTATGTATGTATGCATATATATTTATAACAAACTTGCTGACCTCCACAAGGCGGTCCAATTAGAACCGGCCCATCCAACCCTGACACGCCTGGATCCATATTTCATACCCATGGTTCCTCCACACCACCCGAGTTCCACATACACACAAACCATCCATTCTCCAGTTGTTATCCCAGCCATAACACACCTCCACACATTGCCCTCTCCCAGGCGTTAGGGACCCTCCCCATATGTTGTCTCTACCCATGTAGCATCAGGCTCTCCAAACCTTTTAGTCCTTGAACATACCTGCCCTGGCTTGTGTACTGGTCGGAAGTCCAAACAACCCACACTTTTTGGGTAGTCCCACCAGGGACTACCCTGTAATTGTTTGTAAGGTAGACTTAGCAGGTCACCAATGTTACTCCCACTGGTAGTATCCTGCCTGTGGTTTGAGAAGCAATGATTTGCTCACCCCTGCCCAGCTTGATATGACATAAGATGACAGCACAAACTAATACAGGAGTTGCTGTTGTTTTCCTTCTCATTCTTTTTGTATGCTTTATTGTCACGACATTAATTCTTCATATATATGTATATATATATATATATATATATATATATATATATATATATATATATATATATATATTATATCTGTACAAACACATGCACATACATCTACATAATTATATACGTTTCCTATACTGTTGGATGCCTGTGCTGGATGATATGTTTGTGATCACAGCAGCTGAATGTATATCCACCATGCCTTAGTGGAACTAACGTCAACTATAGTGTGCAGGGTCACGGGTTTGTAACCTGGCAGTGCAGATTATTTTGTTAATGGCCACAACAACAGCTGTTGGCTACAGGGTGACTAAAGCACTGTAGAACATTTGTAGGCAGGTATGCGCTTGTTTGCATGAAGCACAGCATTACTAACCTCTGGTTGTGGCGTCTTGCACTCAGACTCTACATTGCTTCACCAGTGTGGTACTCGCATACTGGCAGCCAAACAGGCTTACACCCGCTTGCTCCCGCATACACATGTACATCGTTGTGCATTTTGTTCACATCTGTCAACCGGCACAGTTGGACTGTATGCTTGTCCATTGTCAGTGGTGGCCCAGGGTATAGAGCTATACACTGACCCCAGCTACATATCCGAATTAATACTGGGGTGTTCACATTCATAGAGGGTAACAGACATAACATAGCTGGGTCCCCCATTAATCATGCTTAGTTTACGTCGAACTGTCGGTATTACCCATGCTTAGGTCAGGTTTACATATCAGGTATGACTGTTGACAAATGTCAGTTTAAGGTGAGTTAGGATTCCTGTTTCACAGGTCTGGGTAGGTTGCATGCAGGTATTCAGGGTAGCTGTAGTTATTCCAGACCTGTGTGATACAGTAGAGGCAAATAGCTAGGGAGTAGGCAGGTAGGTAGTGGGGGTGACATTGTAACTGTATAGTAGCCCGTAGGTATAATTGAATGGGGAGCAATAGGGAAGGTATGTCGGATGTTCAGATTTGTATGCGAGGCAGGACAAGTGGTGTCAGTGTCACTAGTTGATGTTGTGGTATAGAGTGTGAGGTGGGGGGGTGGTATGCAAAGTGGTGAGCCTGTGCTGCTCCTGGTGTGCTTTTGGTGTTCCTTCATGTGTTAGTTACTTGTGTCCTGTGGGGCAGCTGTGATACTACATGTGGGTTGGGACTCCAGATACTGGCAACATAGTGGGGGAAGAGGGTGTCACCTACCTGTACCCGTAGACATTAATAGAAATTGAATAGGGGCTGATAGGTACGTGGTGTGCATGGGGCACAAAGGGGGGTGTTAGTAGGGGGATTATTCAGGGATGTGCAGGATGGCTGCAGGGAAGGTCCACAGCTGGCCATGTTGTCTACGACAGCAGCTGTGCATATGCACTGCATTTGGTGTTTGCATCAGATACTCACACCCCTGGGTGGGGGTGAGGACTACAATAATACCTTGTGATGCCTATTACATCGGCTTACATGCCTACAGTGGGGTGTTGCGACCATGTGTTCATAGGGGTTGTGTAGGAGGTTATGCAACAACACATATGGTTATACCGTACTTAGCCATGTAAACTGGACTGTGCTGCGGTGGGACCCATATCAGGAATGGCTGCCCGTAAGGCGTAAGCCTGCCTGTTGACTGTACAGAATCCATGGACTGTCTAGAGTTTGCTTCATACTATTGGTGTGTTTCTCTTACAATCTGCACCTCTCTGACAAATACCTGGGAACTGATGCCATTAAATACAGACAAGTAATTGGGTTTAGGACTCCACATCCTTCAGCCAAGTCATGCTAATGCATAACTTATTATTCTATCAGCTTTCTAAGGTTGTAAGTAAAATATGTGCTTTCTGTCCCTATTTCTTCCCCCAACAGTTTAGGTTCTGTGCAGTGGTTTTGCTTTTAGGGGTTGAGAGGTATGGGTGTAAGGTCTGCCCAATTCGCAATATTACTTACATCCCCGGGGTGGTCCTAATACAACTGCTCCAGCCAACACCTGCACGCCTAGGCCCATAATTGTATACCCATAGTTCCCACACCTGCCCCTCCTCTACAGCACTCACTCTTACTGTGGGTGCAGGTGGGGTATAAACACACCACTACACACTGTCCTCTCTCCACGTGTCAGTACCCATGTCAGATATTGTGTCAACCCATGGGTCATCAGGTTTGCACAACCTACTGGTCCGTGTACGTATATAGCCTGGTTGGATAAATCATTACAGGGACTGACTCCGATGATCATTAATTTCTGGGGTGTCCCAGAAGGAACATTGATGTCTTTGTTTCAAGATTAGACCTGGCAGGTCTCTCCCACTGGTAGTATCCTGCCTGTGGTCTGGGAAGCAGTGGTGTGTTTACTTGTATTGTGTGTTTGCATGTTTCACCTGTCTAGTTGGGGGTGGTTGATGCTATGTGTTACATATTTGATGATTGGACCCCTCACCCCCATTTGCACGGCCTGTGAACATATGTAATTCGTAACTGCTGTATCATATCCTAGCTATTTACGTGTGTATATTTATACCCCCCCACACACACACACACACACACACACACACACACACACACACATATATATATATATATATATATATATATATATATATATATATATATACATTACTATATACAGATATATCTGTATATGTATGCATACATGTATATATTTATATATTGCTGTCTATATATATCTAACAACATATGGGTGTACGGGTGTCTACATATGTATATATCTATATATGGGTATGTATATGTATTCTGTCTCTGTATGTATACATTTGTACTACGGAGAGGGAGAGGTATATTTCCATGTAGCTATGGGTAGATATACACACACATTCCTCTACATATATACATCTACATCTAGTTATTCCATTTTTTGCCATGTAGATTAGACTTTGCTGCAGTGGGACTCATAGCGGGTGTGGCTGCTCGTTGGGCGACGCCTCTGCCCAACGAACATATTTGCTCACTTCCCTGGGGCTGTCCATATAGACCCACATCAGCCAGCACCTGCATACTCAGACCCATAATTAGCTACCAATAGTTCCCCCACCTGCACCTCCTCTACAGCACTCATCCTTACTCTGGGTGTAGGTCTGGTCTGAACACACCGCTACACGCTGCCCACTCTCCACTTCACAGGACCCATGTCATTCACGGGACCCATGTCTACGTTGTCTCAACCCATGGGTCATCAGGCTTTTCCACCCTTGTATTCCAGGTATGTACACACCCCAGCCAGAATGGTCATCGCATCGGCTTCCTTTGGTTATATGTCAATTTTTGGGGTGTCCCATAAGGGACGCTCCTGTCTGTGTTCCAATATTAGATTTCACAGGCGCACTCTGTACCCCCGGTTGTATCCTGCCTGTGGTCTGGGGAGCAGTGGACTATTTACATTGTTTGTGGGTTTGTGTATATGTTTCCTCTGTCCGGCTGGGGGGGGGGTCATGCTACGTGTTACATGTTTCTTGCTTTGGGCCCTCACTTCTATTGGCATAGTCTGTGAACATGTCATTCTTGTGTGCTATTTCCTAGCATAGCTGTATATCTGTGTATCTCTATGCACACACACACACACACACTCACACACACACACACACACACACACACATATATATAATATATACATATATATATATATATATATATATATATATATATATATATATATATATATATATATATATATATATATATATATATATATATATATATATATATATATATATATATATATATATATATATATATATATATATATATATATATATATAAATCCATGTGGGTTTATGGGATGTATGGCCTTAATCTCGCTTATTTATTGCTATGATGGCTTAGTGGTTAACTACTGTGACTATAGTGTACAGGGTCCTGGGTTTGAGCCTTGCTGAGACAGTTTATTTTGTTGCTGGGCGGAACCTGGGCCGTTGGATCCAGAGTGCTTAAGGCACTTTACAGCGGTTGTAAGCGACTTTGCCTGGGTTTGCGCAATGGTGAGCACTGCTAACCTCCGGTTACAGTTTCTTACACTCATTAGCTTCTACTTTGCTTACTCTGTGTCAGCAATGCTTAACCTCATGCAAGTGCACTTGGACACACTTACCACTGCTTATTTGTGCTTAGACCTGCGTACATGTGCCTTATTCATTATGACACTAACACTTCACATGTGCATTTCATGCAGTACTCCAGTTCACATTTAATTGTTATTCTGTAGGTTATACGGCAAAACAATGTTAATTTATGTTCATATACAGATTTCCCATGAAGATTGACTTGTGCTGCAGTGGGACTCAATCCGGGAATGCCTGTTCGTTAGGCGGATGCTCTAATCACTCCACTATTGCTGTGCTGCTTCATTTGCATATATATTCCTTGTTATCCTCTTCAGCCTTTTCAGCTGCTTTAACCGTAGCTAGGCGATGGGCAAACCTGCGCACCTACGGTTAGCTGCACTCAGGGTTTTAAAACACATCAATAATAGGGATTCTTTATTTTATTTGACTGTACTGTTGCTGTTGAACACATGGGGACTGTTGGTAGGGATGTGCGGACACTTGTGAGCTGTCTCGCTCATTTATTTACACATTCCTCTCTTCTACTTTGCAGGGGTGTGTTTATTTTGTGAGCCTGCTCTCAGACTGCCCCCTGCATTCGTCCACACTCCGTGTAGCATTTGGAGTTCAGGCAGCACACCTTCATTAATATGCATGGCGCGCTGCCGTCCTTCTCTTTAACTGCTGCTTCAATGCAGGACTAGATTGGTCCTGCACGGAAGATTAGTAAATCCGGGGGAGTGTCTTTTCATTCATTTATTTATTTGGGAACACAACAAGCACTTATATCCCAAGCACTCAAAAATGACAGTCTTGAAGCCAAGTACTCGACTACCTTGTAGCTCATGTGGGTTGCTGTTCATGTTCAGACTTGAATGTGAGTTTAGTCAAGCAGCCATGGAGAGGGAGCAGGTGGTGGGTTTTAGGCTTAAGGAGCAAGAAGGGATTGTATGCTTAGAGAGCAGGAAGGGAGTTTTATTGTTAGAGTGCGGGTAGTGACTGGGGACACAGTTTTAGGTTTAGAGAACAGGAAGGGAGTTTTAGGATTAAGTAGTAATCACAGGATACTAGATTTAGGGAGGTGGTTTGGGCTTTAGATTTTGGGAGCGATCAGGGACTTTAGGGCTTAGGAGTTAGAGTGGAGGATTAGGGTAAGAGAATGAGGATTCAGGTTGGGAACTGGGTGGCAGTTTTTATCCTAGAGTGTGGGTTATGGTAAGGCTACAGGGTTTTATAGGGTTGGGAGTCGGGAGGCCTGCAAAGGAAAGATAAGTGATATTGGGATAGTGTACATAGGAACACTTTTTTTTTTTTTTTTGAGCAAGTAGCTAGCAGGAATGTCCCAAACCACTACCATGTAAACACCTGTAGTAAACCCTATTTATTTTTCTTTTTGCTTACATTTAGATTCTAAACTATGTGTCAGGTTAAAAATGGGGAGCCAAAATCCACAGGGAGAACACAAACAGTATCGTTAGTTACAAACTGCTTTGTGCAATCAAAACCATAAACGGCTGAAGTAGATAATACATTTAATCAGACTGAATAAGCAGGTACACAAGATAGTAAAAATCAATAGTGTACATATATTATTACAGTATTCCACAAAAACCACAGAACAGAGGGAAACAGCTACAAACCAGTAACATAGAAAATGCCTCAGTAGCAGAATGTAGGAAAAGCACTGCACAACAGGTGTCAACCAGAAAATTCACTAATCAAAAAAAAAAAAAAAAAAAAAGAAAAAAAAAAAAAAAGAAAATTCACTAATCTACTAATAAAGTGAATTTTCTGGTCGAGACTTGTTGTGCAGTGCTTTCCTTGCATTCTGTTACTGAGGCATTTTCTATTGTCTTATAGTATTCAGCATTATGTATATGAACAGAAAAGTCATGAAGTATGCATATCACAAAAACAGATATTTTTAAAAACCATTACTTTATTTATGATCAAGTGGAAAACAGCATGTGCAAATTTGTTTAACTAAATCTAAAACAATGTTTATCCTAACTATAGCCATAGATAAAGTGGTATTATACAATGACTGGCCATTAGTATTCCAAAACGTGCACGCTGATTGGCCAGCTCAACCAGCATGCCTTTTGTAAATCCAACAATATACCAACGGAAAAGGTCTGGTCGCTCGGACTTTTTTCCATTGGTATATTGTCCAAGTTTGAATTTTTTCTATTAAAAAAAAATAAACAAATCTGTAGTCCTGACTCTGCACATACGAGAAAGACAGTCTGAAGAAAATACAAGGAAAATCAGGTACATTATATAAAATTAAATACACGTACCTGATTTCCCTTGTATTTTCTTCAAGCTGTCTTTTTCGTATGTGCGGAGTCGAGACTGCAGCTCTCCTTCCCCTAAATTGCCCCAAACTATTTTTTTTAATTAAAAAAAAAAAGGAAAGGAAGAAAAACGGAGCAACGGAGATCTTCTTTTCTCCGTTGCTTACTTTCCAAAGCACTGATGTACTGTGTATGCTTGGGGACGCAAGTCCCATACACATGTGCAGTACATCAAAAAAAAGCAACAAGATCTCTATGAGCCACAGAAGGACAGCACGGAACCATTATACAAGGACATTATTTAAGAAAAGTAAGCATTTTTTTCTAAAATAATGTCATTGTATAATAGCTATAACCCACGTCTGGGTGTGGGCAATACTGGATTTACCCACGGCTGTCTTTGTTTGGTCACTCGGGCTTCACCCTCGTGACAAAGCCACACCAACCATGGGTAAATCCAGCATTACCCACGCACAGACGTGGGTTATTGCTACAGAATAAAACCACCAACCAAATATTGCATCTGCTGGATACCAGAATCATTTGCAAGTAATACTTGCATGTTATGCAAATTATATACACAAAATTCTCACAATCAGTAAGTTATATACATAACGCTCATATAATATACAAGTTTATAGGTTAATAGGTGGTTTCGTGGCTATTGGCCCAAGAACCACGTTAAGCCTTGCCAAGCCTACCCCAAGTGTACCAAAATATTGCTAGTATGTCAATACCCAAGGAATTTTATGAATGATGATACAGGCTTGTACACTTCAAATGTTCAAAGGCTGCCCCTGTCTGCTGGGGGCATAGGTTCCAAACCAGGGGTAAATTTGTGATTTCCCAGCCATTGGTCCAAGTTACATTTAAATACAGTTAGGGCTGAGCTTTGCTTTGAATGGGTGGGAAGGCAGTTTCAGTGAAGTGGTAATGTCTGAGACATGCACCTGTCTCTCCCACATGTCCTATGTCACAGATGAGGTTTAGGTCCTTAGAATGGGCATTTCTGATGTGACTTGCTTTAAAGATATGCAGCAAATCCATCAGTGTGAGATCAGAGGATGCCTTAAAGGTTAAGCATAGATCTCCACACAGCAGTCTGTAGGAGACCGAGTACAGGGATAGGGCTTTGAGGCATTCCACATTGGACTAGTTACATATTCCCTGTATTATTTTTGTGAAGAAACTCTGTGGTCTCTTAAGGTGTTTCAAGTGCCTGTTCAGTTACATGCTAAAGACTGTGTTGTACTAAATGACTGTTCCAATGAGAGTGAAATACAGTGGAACAATAACCTCCTTGGGCCTAGATGCCATGCCCTTGCTTATATGTTGTACAATGTAGAATGATTTTCTCACCACGGAAGACACACGGTAGTCAAAGGTCAGATTACTGTCAACAAGCATTTCCAGTTCACAAGGTCTACTTTGGGTGCATGTTATTAATGTAGCAAGCTCCAAGGATAGCTGTCTTTCCAAAGGTTACTATTATGCATTTTTTTCACACTGAGTTTTAGTTCATTGATCTGGCAGCAGATGTTTGTCTGTCTCAATCCTTCTTAAAGGTATCTTTGTCTTTATTGCATTCGATTATCACACCTAGCTTGTGGTCATCTGCAAAGCTGGTCAACCATAGGCCCTTAACATTTGCCTTGATTTCAAAGAGTTGTATGCATGCACTATGTAAGTCAAAAGCCAGCAAAGGTTTGGTGTAGATCGATGGAGCAACTAAAATGCACCTGGTTATTTACCATGCTTTTATTTTAGGTTGTAGATTTTAACAAATGTTATTTATGTATTTATTTATTTATTTTCCCCTGTATGTAATGTTGGCTAAATGCTTATTTTTATTTATGCCTCATATTTTAGGGGTTTTTTAGTGCAAAAAATGTATGCTGTTAAAAATATGCACTATTTGTGTTGGGTGGCTACACCTAGGGGGGAGATCTAGCTATATTAGGGAAGTTCACATACAATTACACAAATCCTGACTATAGCCTAGTTATTAGAGCCTACCACCACTCTTTGTTGCTGTCCTGCCCAGTACCGCATTGGTCAAAATTTACCAGCTACTGCTATAAAACATTGGTTTTCATATTGTTCATGGTCAGTTGCAATTACACTCAAATTCAAGACAGTATAGGAGTACCTGAGCAAATATGTGATTGTTTGTGTTTTATCTGTGACATTTCATGCATATATTGCATTGAATGGTAATTATACAACAGATTCATCTATGTCACATTTCGATATTGCCATGTAGCTTTAACCATCCTTTCATTTCAGCAGAGATGTTTACAGGGTCCTGTATGGGATGATCAGCATTAGGGCTGTAAGAAAAATAAGCAGTCTTTTGGTATTCTGTGAGCAGTATGTTTACGGCAGCCACTCGGTTGCAGCCCAGGCTGACATGACACACAATTATTCCAGTTGTGACAAAACACACATGATTTCCAGTCCTTACAAAATTGACTAGAACTTTTCTGTCAGTTTATCCTGGGCAGGTCTGCAGCCAGGATATGTGCGATACCTATGCTACTGTATATGAGCTGAGTTCAACTAGGCTATATGAGTGAGTGCACCTAGTCTATATGAGTTGAGTGCACCTCATTCTGAAAAATTGCAAAATAGTGACAGAAGGTAAAACAGCCTTTAAAAACTGAAAATAAAACTGCCACAGATGTCTCAAGCTTGGGTAACGTTAACAGAAATCCAAACAAAAACACATGAAAAAGTAGAGTCACTAAATCCTTTAAATGAACCGTTAATACCACAGGTTGGTTAAGCGCTTTCAGCCAAAACCTTTGATTTTCTTCAGAACAAACAACTCAATGAATACAACCCTCTTATGTAAAATGGTTAAAAATCTTAACCAATCACATCTCAATTCCAATTAACAAATTACAAAAAACATTTACCTAAAACCATTCTCTTAAAAAATTCACATAAACAATTCAAGTAAAAAAAAAAGTGGGGGGGCACCACATAACAACATGTTACTTAAATAAAATATTAACATAACATATTTAAAATGTACATTCTATTTCCATCTGTTGTAATATGCCTTTCTTTTTAGGACTGCTTTGTAATTAACTCCATTGTTCATACCTGGTGCCCTACATGCATCAAACAAAATCTGCCATTTAAATTCCCTATAATCAAGTTCCCCATCTCTGTTTACATTAAAATCCTGGGGAACATGATCAATAGCCCCAAAGCAAAATTTAACTCCATTCTTGTCACCAGCTCATGTGAGGGTGTGCTTGTAAAGGACATTATCCAAGTTATTCTTTCTGATGGCATAATAATGTTCATATATTCTATTTTTTAATTGCCTGTTGGTCTTTCCAATGTAGAAAGAAGAACAGACCGAACATTTAGCCATGTGTACCACGTAGGTGGATATACAACTGAAGTTGCCAGGAACATTCCATTCTCTTTTTTGGTTGCAAACTTCAAAATGTGCCCCTCTGAAATGTATTTGCAAAAATTGCAACTTTTGCACTTAAAAGTACCTCAACTTTTACTAACCCCCGTATTATGTCTACTTTCCAATATTTCCTTGAAATTCTTACCTCTTTTGTTTATGAAAAAGGGGTGTTTCTCCTACAACTGCCCATAAGTCACTGTCAGATGCTAAAATTCTCCAATTATTGGATATAATGTCCTTCATTTCTTTACTATCTATGGTGAACATAAGCAACATAGAAGTAACCCAATCTTGATCACCTTGTGTGTTGCCTCTTGTGGCCTCCTTGTTACAATTAATGTTCAATACCTCATTGACTATTTCAGGGGGATACCCTCTGTTTTTATACCTGCAATGTAGCTCTTCCACTAAAGAATCTAACTTTGTTTCATCACTTGTGAGCCTATTTAATCTAACTAGCTACCCTTTAATGATGTTGTACTTGACATAAGTGGGCTGCATACTAGAGTAATGCAGCAAACCATTACTAGCTACATTTGTATAACTGATAACTGAGCCCAATACATGCTTCCCTTCAAGACTTCTATACCTAGAGAACAAACTTTTGGTGTATTCCAACCACCAGTAAATCTTAAAAAAGAGGTACTATTGTTCATATCATCTACAAATTTTGAAAGTTCAGACTCTGTTCTCCTCCAGATAAAAAAGACGTCATCAATAAAGCGATAATAAGCTACAATCTTTTCCCTGTTGACAATCTTAGACATGATGTTGGTCTCCCAGTATGCCATTACCAAACTGGTGTAACTGGGAGCCATCCTTGCAGCCATTGCCACACCCTTTGTTTGTAAAAAATACTTGTTGTCAAAAACAAAAAAATTATATGAAAGAATATTGTCAATACATTCCAACATAAACTTAATTTCTTCCAAATCATACTCCCCACTGTGAATCAACATATAACCCAACCATTCTAAACCCAGTTAATGAGGAATACAAGTGCATAGTTATGCCACGTCCACTGTAACTAAAAAATCCCATTTCTACTTTAATGCTTTTAATTTTACTTAAAAAAATCAAAAGAATCCCTAATAAAGTACTCTGTGTTCTGAACCAACTTAAGCAAAGTCCTGTCAATAAATTTAGAACAAGGTTCTAACTTGGATGCCGGTGAAGAAACAATGGGCCTATAGGGAGGAAACTGCTCATCTTTGTGTATCTTTGGGATACCGAAAAGATGCCCTATCTTGGGTATGTCAACTTGAAAAAAATCAAACATAGTTTTAGAAATAATACCTCCTGTGAATGCATCCTCAAACCATGAATCTATTCTTTTGTATGCCTTAAAAACATTTGTCTTTGATACTGTTTTGTATGCAGGTTCATCTGCTAACAAAGTATAGATGCCCTTAATGTAATCTTCTGTATTCACTATTACCATAGAGCCCCCCTTGTCAGCAGGCATGACTCTAATGGAACAATCATTGCCGATAGAGTTAAACATACTTTGTTCAAATGCAGTCATATTGAAGAATTTTCTTTTACTTTTTTTGCTTAATAAATCTCTAATTTCCACCTCACATAAGTCTTCAAAAGTCTTGATTGTTGAATGCAAAGGTGGGTTGAAAACAATGGGTACAATAAAATCTCCTTTGGGTTTGCCCTCTCGATTCCCCATAATGAACTTCAAATTAAGCTAATGTGTGTAAGTTTTCAAATCTATTATTGTGTCCACAATGTCCGCCCTTCTAGAGAGCACAAAGTTAAAACCCTTTTTTAACAAATCAGTTTCTGCCTCTGTGAACACTCTGGTAGACAGATTATAAATCTTGAAAGTCATAGCCATGTATTGAATACTGGATGCCACTGTTACCTCTTGTCTCTGTGAAAAAGTGGGTAAACACTTACTTGGCTTGCAGTTTCTACTATCTGTGCTGCAGATAAACTGCTGTGACTGCTCCAGTTCTGTCGTGGTAGAATCTCTCTCTTCACTTCTACAGGAGCCTCCCAACGGTTGACCTGTGTTCCCCTCTTCTCCTGTAAACGCGTCGAGCAACAAGGAGATTAAAAAGACCTCTGATTTCTGTTTTCCTTTCTGCCATTGTAGCCCCTATCTTCACTGTTGGCTTCCTCCTCCTGTGTGTTTACACGCCATGATGACGTCAGCTCTTCCGAAATGTTGCAGGCCAGTTTTAAGGTGGAACCGCTTTTTTTCTCCTGGTACAATCTCCGGTCCCTGTTAACTTTCTTTTCTTTTTCTCCCTGAGAGATTTGTCTAATGAGTTGATTTCTGGCTGTATACACCTCAAACAATCATCAATATGTCTGGGAGAAGCAGCCAAACTGAGCTTATCCATTAGCCCATCAAACCATTTAGTTAACTTAATTTCCTCCTCTTCTTGATGTTCCTTAAGCAACTAAAGGAACCCTAAGCCTGCTTGTTCACAGATTTTACTCCACTTGTCCATAAATATACTGCTGTATATGCCACTGGGAAGTTTGTTCACTAGTAGCCCTTTGGGGACCCTATTCATATCTAAACAATATCTAAAAAAGGGAATGAACCACTGTTTCTTTTTATGTTTGATAAGAGATGCCTCCAAGTACTTGAACAGCCAGTCTTTGTTCAGAATAACTCTGGGCATAGACTCAGATAGCCCAGACAAATCCCCAGCTTTGACATTAAACACAACAGGTGCTGTCATGAAATCTTTCACCATATCTCTCCAGACATAATTCTGTTCTTCCGGACGGTATGGTAACTCTACATCAACACCTTTTTCACCAGTTTTGGAGTCCAAGGGGTATGAGTGAATAATCACATCCAATAAACTCTCTCCCTCCAGGGGTGCTCCACTTTGAGACATTTTGCCAGCAACACAAAAAACAGAAAAGAAAACTGCCCCAGATGTCTCAAGCTTGGGTAACATTAACACAAATCCAAACAAAAACACAAGAAAAAATAGAGTCACGAAATCCTTTGTATGAACTGTTAATACCACAGGTTGGTTAAGCGCTTTCAGACAAAAACTTTGGCCTTCTGCAGAACAAACAACTCAATGAAAAAAAACCTCATACATAAAATGGTTAGAAATCTTAACCAATCACATCTCAATTCCAATTAACAAATTACAAAAAACATTTACCTAAAACCATTCTCTTAAAAAATTCACATAATTCAAGTAAAAAAGGGGGGAAACCACTAACAATATTTTACTTAAATAAAATGTTAACATAAAACATTTAAAATGTACATTCTATTTGCATTTGCTGTAATATGGCTTTCTTTCTAGGACTGCTTTGTAATTAACTCCATTGTTCATACCTGGTGTCCTACATGCATCAGACAAAATCTGCCATTTAAATTCCCTATAATCAAGTTCCCCATCTCTGTCTCCATTAAAACTGAAGTTTGCAACCAAAGAAGAGAATGGAAGGTTCCTGGCAACTTCAGTTGTAAATCCACCTACGTGGTACACATGGCTAAATGTTCGGTCTGTTCTTCTTTCTACATTGGAAAGACCAACAGGCAATTAAAAAGTATAATATATAAACATTATTACGCCATCAGAAAGAATAACTTGCATAATGCCCTTTACAAGCACACCCTCACATGTGCAGGTGACAAGAATGGAGTTAAATTTTACTTTGGGGTTATTGATCATGTTCCCCAGGATTTAAATGGACCATAAATACAGTTCCAAGTTTAAAAACAGCAGCACTATGGTAGAACTTAACTACTAATCAACAAACTCTATGAAAAAAAAAAGAAGGAAAAAGCTCAGAGCCCCCATGAATAGAACAAAAACAACTCATTGCATTGCAATTTACCTCAAATGGTTAAATAAGAACACTGGAGCAAAGCCAGTTCCTAAAATTGCTATCTCAGGAGAAATAATTGCAAGACTTTCTTTAGTTGTATAAAGATCCTCAGAATAATACTCAGCATTTCACTAATTGTATCTCTAAGAGCATCACCCACTCATACCCTAAATATATAATGACCTTGCTGACAGAGTCAGCTGGAACTTCTCCCTTTGTCACTTCCAAGCTTTCCCATGTAAAATATCCATTCTTTCTTCCTCCTTCAGTAATCAACTGTGACCAGATACTAAAAAAATATTTATAGATAAAAAAACACCAGCTGTGAGTCCAGATAACAGTATCCCTGTTCAGTATGTAACCCCCAGACACATCTCTCAATACACAACAGAAGCCTAGAGAACAAGTATCATAGCAGAGGCATATGATACTCCCAGGCCACAGAGCAATCTGCCTGTTGTCACTGATTTAAATAATTACCCCAGTTTTTGTTTCTGGGATGGAACCTCCCTTTACCACCCTAGATTACAAGTTTAATCATTGTGATGTACCAGTCAAACAGAGATCTAATGTTCATGTCCTTTTATGAGCTTGTATAGGTGCTATCCCTGTCATACAGCAGTGTTCTCCCTCAGATCTCCCCTATCATTTTATCATTACCCACACGTTATCACATATCCACTACCTTGGCAAGTCACAATTCAATTTTGTCTTGTGTGATGACTGCTGTTACAAGTGTCGTTTCTGTTAAAGGCACCATCACTTTCCTAGCCGTTCATCTTTTTGCTGCCTCCTTGCATCTGCTTGCTACCACCTCAGGTGTTTAATCTTCTTTCATTCATTAAAATGTGTTTCTAAAGTCCCTCGGCAGAATATATGTAATTATTTTTGAAAATGCTAGTTGAATGCCAGCCAATCATGGACCCCACCTTGATGGGACTACAGCATATCCACAAGTCAAGCTCCACTCGAGTAACCCACACACATGGCCTCAACCTGGTCTGTGACATCAATAGGACTTGTTGGCAGACAGATTTGTGTCCCAGCGACTTACACATCTATGGAATAGACTCCCTGTCCACGTCAAGTAGAGTACCTCTTTACCCCTTTTTAAGTGCAACCTGGATAACTGGATGGGAAATAAAAAATACATCCCTGGGATTCCACCTGTGTCCCTACTGGATAGGGGTATCGGGTGCTGATTTGTGTATGCATGCGCTAAACTCTTGGCTAGGCTTATAAGGGCCTCAGGGCTAACAGCCTAGTAGCTTCCTATGATCCTATGATTCTATGAATATACATGGAATAGAGACAGGGATGTGTCTGTGTTCAAACATAAAAATGTACACCCCCCCCCCCACACACACACACACATATACACACCATGCAGTGACTGCTGTGTGATTTTCATACAGTCAGTTACTGGGGGATCTGTGATGTGTGCTGTAACCTAATATGCTATCTCATATGCTTTGGCAAGTGCTCAAGAGCCTGTCATGCAGTACACATGGCTTAAGAATGTGACTACCTCGCATATATTAAAACTGCTGTGCCTGAGTTAATACTGGATGTCTGCCATTAGTTCTTTGTTTCTACCTCTTTATTTGTCTTCCTCACTGGCTGCCTTGTCCATCACTGGGGCTGCCAATCAAACCTTGGTTAACTAGGTTACGGTCAAGATTCCATGCCTCAATATTACAGAGCAGGAAACAAAGCTTTGTGGGTGTGTGCATATGTGTGCATGTGTGTGTGCCTTTATAAAAATAATGTAGTTTATTATGTACAGGTGCAAAAAAGCAGGTTCTACAAAACAGAACACATGTTTTGTGGATAAATAAACTGTATTCCAAATACATTTTGCTCATTTTATACTGCTGGGAAATGGCCTCCATTGGTATGTCTCTCTTTGTATTCCTCTGGCTGGAGTGGCTTCAGGCTTCTTTTCCTAGGTTTATCTTCACTATTGTTAAGCCTGTCTTCCCAGAACAATTGCTTTGGACTCCCTTTCTCTTTAACCAAACAGCAGATGCTCAGTCTTCCTGGGTTTTACCCATCACTTTTATTTTATTCCTTCTATAAAACATATAGAATGTTGTTTTACATTTATTTATATTTTTTATTTTTTCTATTCTAACCTGTTTTCAGAACACTACTATAAGAATACCAGAATGATCTGTATTAGGTCCATTGCTTTTCAATATTTTCAACAGCAAAGAATTCTTGTTATTAAAACTTTTGACAGGAAACAGCTGTATGAATATATGTAGGTAGGGGCAGTACAGTGGTGAAGGAGATAGCATTTTCACCTAATAACAAGAGGTACCTTGGTATGATTCTCGACTGGGGTGCCGTCTGTGCAGAATCTGCATGAGCTCTCTCTGTTCATGGGTATCTTCCAGGTCCTCCAGTTTCCTCCCACATTTCAAAGATATGTAGTAGGTGGATTGAACACTCTAAATTGGCCATTGGTGTAAGTGTGCATGCAAGTGTGTGGTGTAGATGAACTACCACGACAGGTCTAGTCACAAAGTGTAAACTGTTGAAGTGACACCCTGACCCCATATGCAAAAAATGGGAAAAAGTGGTGATGGATGGATCTACATATATACATGCATGCTTATGTATGCATGTATTTATAATTGTGTCAAATGACTTATTTAGCTTGAAACACTGTACATTCCACACTCATGACATATCTTGAAAGCTGATATTATATATATTATTGTCATTCTGAATTTTTGTTGTTTAAATTTCAATGCTTTTCTTTTTTTTTTCCTTGGAGCTATTCACCCAGAGACATTGCTGAAAGAGAATAAACTATGCTCAGCCCGATTTTCCTTTTTAACAAATGAAAATAAATAGATAAAATACATGCTCAGATGCATGTATAAACAAACAAGCAAGTAAGCAAAAGCCAAATAAATGACCAAATAAATGTCATCCAACAAGTCATTAAAAGCACCTGTTCTTACTAATTCAGTCAGGTAGTTATCTGGTCTTAAATCAACAGGCCCTACTTTTCAAAATACCTACTGCAAATAAAGAAATCTCTCTTTATTTACTATTGATTCTTTGTTACTTTTCCAAATAAGATATAAACCACTGTTTAAACACACACATACACACGCATACACACACCACACATACATATTGTCTTCTTCTTTTTTCGGCTTTTCCCGGTTAGGTCCATATCTAACTATATATATATATATATATATATATATATATATATATATATATATATATATATACATATATCCCATTTAGAAGACTGACTCAAGGGAAAGTCAAACTTCATATGGTCAAGACCATATGTCAGACTTTCTGAAAAGTAGAATGACAGAAAATAACAAACATCTATGTTTTTGGAGGGGGGGAGCTTGCCCTCCTGCATACCCATTGGGGTGGCCGCACTCCATACACCCACTGCATATTATATATGCCAACTACAAGGTTACATCACAGATGGGAAATGGGTAAATTTCCCATTCCCCACTGTAATGCGATCTCTATTCAAAAGCTTTGAAATTTCAAAATGTCAGTCATATGGTCTTGACTATATGAATTTCAACTTTCTTTTAAGTCGATATTCTGAATGGAACGCCCATATCCCTATATACTACACACACACACACACACACACACACACACACACACATATATATATATATATATATATATATATATATATATATATATATATATATATATATATAGCCAGTGCTTCAAATTTTTGTAGTGATGATCTACAAAGAGTTTGACTACAGAAGTGCAGAGGACCTTTTCTGAACATGCGCTTCTACCATAAAGGTGTAACATGATTAATGCTTAGGTGTAGGAGAAGAGCTACTACACTGTTAAAGGGCTTTACATGTATGCATTTGAGTTTATTTCATAGACATGAATCTATAATGAACTCATCTGAATACAAAGTGCATGAATAGCTCTGAATTTACACCAGAAAACAGCAGTTTTCAGTCAGAATATGGAGATGCGAGGGGAGCTTAGCTGGTGCTTCTGCATACTTGGACATTTTACTGAAGGGGTCACTTGAGTAAATATTTAATTTCGATGGTTGTGCATACCTGGACATCTTACTGAAGTGGTCAGTTGGGAAATGTTTTGTTTTACTGCTTGTGCATACTATGACATATTGCTGAAGGGGTCACTTGGATGAATGTTTCATTTCAGTGCTTGTGCATATTTGGACATTTCCCTGAAAGGATTGCTTAGATGAATGTTTCAGTTCAGTGCTTGTACGTACCTGGACATTTTACTGAAGGGTCACTTGGGTCAATGTTTCATTTTGGTGCTTGTGCATACTAGGGGGTGTTACTGAAGAGGTCTGATAAATAATTTGATATTGGAAGTCCAATATCAAAGGTGAAGCACTGCATTCAACAATGGATGTGCATACTACAGGGATGTCAGACTATGAATCGCAAAACTGCCTCATTAGCATACTGCACTTGATAACATTTCTCATTTACATCTCATTATTTTTCAGGCCTTGTGTTTTACTGTAAATGGCTGCTGTGAATCACGCCTTTGGCACACTCTTTCGTAAGCATTAGGAATACTCCAATTGCATTTGCAAAATTGACTATGAATATTTGCTACAGTCTATACCTATATTGACTTATATTTTGGTTATTGAACACTTCTGGTTTATGAGAACCACAGTACAATAGTGCCACATGCCTAAATATTCTGCTTCAAGGCTATTTTCTCAAAATATATAAAAGTGAATTTCTCTTTTTGAAAAGTGGACTATTAATAGGAAAAGAAGGCACTGTTCTTGCTGTGTCTGTATTTCAGAAATACTGTAGTTATTTCATGAAGCAGAAAGGATTATGGAAAAATAAGGAGTGTGGACTTGGTCAACAAGGCAGTGGTATAAAAGATAATGTATTAGCATAAGGCAGCATAATTATTTTTTTTCCAAGTAAAATGCTGGCAAGGAATAAAGCATTTAGCAAAATACAGAACTGCTGGAAAAGTCAAAAAGAATGACTAACAAGAGAACAAAATCATGCCAAAGAACTAGAAACCCGAAGGAAATCAAAATGTGTCACACTGGGGTTTTAACAATTAGAAGTAGTGGAAAGGTTACTGTTATGGAATCTAAAACAGTGAAACTTAAACAATAACCATCTCAAAGTGCCAGATCACTGAAATAAATAAACAATAGTAAGGGAAATTAGGTTGTAACACAAATCCCAGACCAAACATTTTTCCTAAGGCTGGGTAAGCCCCTTTACCTATTGTTGGGAGAAGCAGTACCCTCACCTTCCCTCATTTGTACTCTAATTCTAAAGCTTTCCCTAGGGAAAGAGATTCCTGTTCCAGGTGAAAAAAAACTAACCATCTTTCACATGATGTAGTACAGTCCTGAAACTACAGCATAAAGTAAATCTCAGATGCGTGCTTTGTTAAAGCACAAATTATAATCGATTTGGAAGGCTGCACTTCATGGATGCAGTTTTATAGTTAGCATGTGATATATCCTGGTATGCATGCATACATTCATTTTTGCTTAATGAGTAGAATACTACTAAAGATTTTGGCCATTTTTGTTCAGCATTTTAAAAACAGAGTCCATCCACATTAATACATATGTAATATAGATTTATTCTTAAACTTACATTGGCATGTTCATACACAGTTCAGACAGTCCTAGTGAAAGATTATTTTACATTACTCTGTAATCTAAAATGCTAACGTCATCAGTTTCCATTTTTTTGACTTTAAGTAAAGTCTAGTAATCATAGTATAGGGTTTTACAAAGGACTAAAAGACTGAGAGGTTAGCCCCAGTGACTTGTACCCCCCCCCCTTCCCCCAGCATTTGCAGCATGGAAATAATTAGAAGAACAGACATACCTGCAGGCAAAAAGAGCAGCTGGAAGAGGAGACGACCTCCTGTAGGCACAAAATACATATCAAAGGAGAACTGTCGGCATGATGCAAATCCTCTCTGTATGGGCAAAATAGGTTGGTAGTTGTCAATATAGTGTAGATTAACCTACTTCTGTGTTCAATGTGGGAAGGAGTTAATGAGTTAACAGTCACTACTTCAGAATTAACCAGAAATTGTAGCTGATGGCCATTGTTATTCATTCAGCTGATGTCCATAAACTAGCTTCAGCATATTGTCCATCATGACCGAGGGGAGTTTTCTGAGTTTCTAATAATTATTAAGGCAGAGAAGGCTAAGGAAGATGAATAGGAAAAAAAGTAGATTTCTCTGGAATGTTGCAAGGCAGAAATGAATGATTAAATGCATGTTAGAAGGTAAAATAGTTGAGAAATACTTAAACAAAAATGTATATTTCTGTAAATGTTTTCTTTGTAAAAGATTTATTAAGAGCACATTGCAGTGAACTACCTCATGTGCTGGTGCAGAATACACTTTGTGCAGGTGTAACAGTTAATCTGAATGAACAGTTGGTGTTCCTAATAAGAAACTGCATAACCGGTAGCATTCTGCTAGAATCACTTGTACACATATGGATACATCAGGTAAAGAAAAAGTAACATCTGCCTCGTCATGCTTACCCAGACTCTGGAATTCCGTGGATATGTTAATGCATTTTTATTAGTAGTATAATTGTTATTTCTATTAGAATAAATTAAAATAAATCAACTTAAAAAGATAAATTGTCACTGAGGACTTTGCCATGGATACTGATTGCTTTTCCAATATCCAGACAGTTCTGCTACTGCTCAAATTACTCAAGTATTTTAAATATGTTTGAAGAGAACTGTATAATAAGAAAAAAGTAGATAAATTACAAAAATGTATAATTAACATTTATATTGTTTTTTTTTTTAATTTTAAAACCTGATACCACATATTAAGTGCTATGCAGTCATTAAGATAGGTGAATATATATGATTTTTACAGCTGGTATAGCATCTCAATAGTTATGGGATTAAGATAAATAAGAAATATGCTGCCTGCTTCTATGGTATAGAGGGATAAAACCCTGGCCATGAGTTTGGTGACCCGAGTTCAAAGACTGGATCAAGAACCAGCTGGATCTGAAAGAAAAAACATAGAGGTGATGAGGCTTTGCCTGCTTACCTGCCTTTTCTGGCGGTCATTGGATGTGCTGGCATAGTAAGAGCTGTAAGAAAGGAATCTGGTACCCTGGACTTCAAAAAGAAGAAGACATCATGATGCCAGCTGGATTCTATCCTGCAGTTAAAATAATAATAAAATATGCATAAAATGCACAATATTTTGCAGTCAAAGGACTTTATCAGGTATTACTGTTAATGGATGAATAAAATCTTCTCAGAGGCAACATGAACTAACTTGGTGACTTCTTCTTCCTGGTGTGGTGCCTTGCTCACTTAGGGCTTTGTCAAAAAAAGTCACACCCTTTTGTTACTCTACCAGTTTTGTCTATAAGTGATTAGAATTATGATCTCTTAATCTCAGTTTGTAAACTGTCAAAAAAACAGTTTATAATTTACAGGCTGACATTAAGTGAATGCCATTGTCATCACTTACAGGCAGATTGCAAACTATCAGTTCTGTTTTTTAAAGGTTGTTGAACAGGACAATATGACAGACAGTTAATAAAGTGTCTGTTAAGTCATTGTGATCACTTAATTCACTACTTGTAAGCTGTCAAATATTTTTTTAATATTTGTCTCCATATACAAATTGGAACCCTGGGCAAGTACCTTGCTTGCTCCATCCATGTCATGGCAGTGAGCATTATCAGGCCATTGTTGTGGTTCTAGTGGACACTAGAGCTATGAACTGTAACAGGACTAGGTGAACAAATAGGACCTAGATAGTATCATCAATATATGGAATGGGAGCAGGGACATAATGGAATGAAGTGATCAAAGAAGATGACCACACATAGGACTAAGGGATCCCCATGGCTGTATCATACTGTCTTCTGCATGCAGCAATGATAGTTTCAAGGTACTCTCACTCCACAACTTTCATCACCAGTAAGTCATGATGGTAAAACTTTTGAAATGTTGGGATTGACTTCAGTGAGTCCCAAAATATGGAGACTGAATGGCTGAAATATTGGACTTCCATATACTTATTCTAAGATGCCATTTCTCTGAATATTTCCTTTTCTCTGAAGTATAGCGATCTTGGAGTTGATATATATAAAGAGAGAGAGATAGTTATAGATGTAGATATTGGGTTTACTATTGGAATGTCAGACTGCATTCACATGAACTGGGAATGGTCAAAAGGCTAATTTCCAGTTCCTGGAAAGTTGAATCAAAAATGGTCGGCTCCAAAACAATGAATGCTAATGTGCATTTGATGCTGTGAAGTCATCGTTCTTTGTGGAGATCACAGTACAGTGGGTATTAGGAAATGTTCCCATTTCCTCACTGTAGTGCGATCTCAGAGTTTGTATATAGAGTTAGCATGGGGTTTGGAGGGAGAAGACATCCACATGATGGGGTAGGAATGCTTTCCCTCCTGCAAAACATTACATCGGAGTGACTGGAAGGCAAGGTATGCTGGGCAATGTTGACTTTGTTGAATGGGACGGGTCAACATTTCCAGTTTCATTATTGATGCCTGTCCGATGTTTTTATTTTCAGTATTTTTTTTTCAATGATGTCATCACTCGACAGCATCCATTTCGGGATTTCAATTGTAAATCTAGGTATAGATATAGATATATGTTCAGGAGGTGTGGGGGATGCAGGGAGGGGCTTGCCTAGGTTTAAGGTCTTTCTTCTTCGGATTTCCAGCACTCTGCATTATGAGTGATGATATTTCAAAAGGTAACCTTAGGATCATAGGATCATAAGATCACAGGAAGTTACTAGGCTATTGGCCCTGAGGCCCTTATAATCCTAGGCAAGAGTTTAGCCCATGCATAGACAAATCAGCACCTGATACTTCTGTCCAGCAGGGATATGGGTGGAATCCCAGGTATGTATTTTCTATTTCCCATCCAGGTATCCAGATTGCGTTTAAAAAGGGGTAAAGAGGTACTCTGCTTAACATGGAGAGGGAGTCTATTCCAAAGATAGGGGAGTCTCTGGAACACAAATCTGTCCTGCCAGCAAGTCCTGTTGATGTTACAGACCAGGTTGAGGCCACATATCAGATTACTCGAGTGGAGCTTGACTTGCGGATATGCAGCAGTCCCAACAAGGTTGGGTTTGAGATCGCCTTGTATGCCATACAGAGGTCACCTCTGAGGAGTCTGTAGGAAACAGAGTAGAGGCATAGAACTTTCAGCCTATCTGTGTATGTTAAATTTTGGGGCCCTGGATTGTCCTGGTGAGGAACCTCTGTGGTCTCTCCAGCTGCTGCATGTGCTTTGTGAGGTACATGCCAAATGGGGTGTTGCACTCAATAATGGGCCTTATAAGGGAAGAATACAGGGATGTTATGCCCTCCTTGTCCCTGGATGATATATCCTTACTTATGAGGTGGGTCATGTAGAAAGCTTTCCGTACAGTGGAAGCAACATGGTGGTCAGAGACAATCATAAGACCTTCTTCACATATGTCCATAATCTCAAAGGTAGCATCCAGATCTGTTCAGAACTAATGGCCAAGGACAGGTCTATATTATAACATCGAAGTCTTAAAACTTCGAATGTTATAATATCGAACCCTATGCAATGAATGCTGAAAATAGTGAAGCTGCAGAATATCAAATACTTTCCTAGTGAAAGTATTCGGTGGGCCGTTTCTGCAGCTTCGCTATTTCCTCGACTGTGGAGTGAAGGTTACAGACCGGGTTAAGGTATGTGTGCGAACGAAGGTGAGTGTTCGATAGGGACCTTAGGGTTTGGGAGCAGGTAAGGCGAGTGTGCGATAGGGACTTTAGGGTTAGGGAGCGAGTAAGGTGAGTGTGAGATAGGGACTTTAGGGTTAGGGAGTGGGTAAGGTGAGTGTGCAATAGGGACTTTAGGGTTAGGGAGTGGGTAAGGTGAGTGTGCGGTAGTTACGGACCTTAGTGTTAGGGTTGGGTGAAGATAAGTGAATAGCTAGTAGTGTATGTATGGTTTAGTGTAGGATTTTGTGAAGTGTATGTGTGTGGATTATTTATTTTGGTGTGCTTGTATTGTGTGTATGTGTGTCGGAACAGCAAATTTTTTCCCTGGGAAAAAATTCACTATTCTGGTGTTTGCTGTTATGGTGTTTTGATGGAAATGGTTCAATATTATAACATTCAAAGTTTTAAGAATTATATGTTATAATATAGACCCACCAAGGACACCACGTATACAAATGCTGTAGATATAGCAAACTTGCTGGCTGACAGATTCATCGAAAATGTCACCCCCTGCCCCCCACATCGGTAAATCAGGACATTCCCAGTACCTGCCCCCTTCCCCTTATATCTAGGAATCAGGTCATCACTGCTCTCTCAAAGGCAAAAAATACAGCCTCCATGGGACCTGATAACATCCCAGGCTGCACCCTACATGAACTCAGGCAGGAACTTGCAGCACCCTGCACCCTATTCAACCAAAGCCTGAGCACTAGTTTTGTTCCAGCTGAGTGGAGGACAACCACTGTCACCCCTTTACACAAAGGCAGAACGTCCACTGATCCAGGAAATTATAGACTCATCAGCCTAACTAGCCTGATATGTAAGGCCATGGAATGGATTATCATGGACCTCATTAACAAGGACATTGGCAACCTCCAAACACTTGATCCCACACAGTTTGGCTTCATCAAAGGGAGGTCATGTTTGCTAAATTTGGTCGACTTTTTTGAGACAGTCACCAAAGCTATGGATGAAGTGAAGACAGTGTATATTGCCTAACTTGACCTGGCCAAAGCCTTGGACACTATTCCCCACTCGGGCATAATAGATAAACTCTCTCTCAACTAGGAATCAATCTGTATGTTATCAGATGGATAGCCAACTGGCTCACTGATAGAACCCACCTAATCAAAATAGGGGAAGCCACCTCAAACAATAGACCCATATCAAGTGGAGTACCCCAGGGCTCGGTCTTGGGGCCTTTGTTATTTAGGATATACTTTTCTGAGGTACAGGCCAAAACCAGTAGGCTATGGCTGACCAAGTTTGCAGATGACTGCAAGTTGGGAGCTGTCATCAATTTCCCTAGTGACATGGACATCCTCCAAGAGGGTCTCACCCAAACAAATGACTGGTGCCAGAAACATGGCCTCAAGTTGAATACAAAAAATGCATTATCATCCACTTAGGGGAGAGAGATGTCCACACAAATTGTCACAAAAATAACAATGTTCTAAGCATGCAGTCAGTCGTGAGGGATTTGGGCACCCATATTGATAGCAGCCTGACTTTTGACCATCATGTTGCTTCCATTATACAGAAAGCTTTCTCTTAGCTGACACTATCTGAGACCCAGACTACAAGTGATGTAAGGCTTAGGTGAAGCTAACACAATAAGCAGTATCAAGGAGAGAAGAGTTTAGGAGAAACCCACGTTACCACACAAGCAAGCCAACTATAATTAGGAAAAAAGAAAAAAATGAGGAATATGCTACAAAAGTTACCACTTTCTACGTCTCACAGCATATTTGAAATGTCTATGTACTAAACAACTTATTAAATCAAAATATTACAATATATGAATGATATAACAACATGCAAGTGCTATGATTTAGTATAACGTGTGCTTGCTTTTTACATGTAATTTACTCTTTAATATTGGTTATGTCATAGATGAAGTACATGAGTATGTAACCAAATTAACAGCCATATAATCAGCTATTAAAACATTAGCCAGAAAGTTATTCAAGTTGTATTATAATAATAAAAACTCATATTGGATACTTGATAATAGTAATCCAATATGCTAGTAATATGAAAAGAATTAATACAGATATGAGCAGTTAATATTTCTTAATATTTTTGCAAGGGTGTGCTGTACCTAATACCTCATTAAGTAAATCCAAAGTCATGCTACCTCAGAGATAGAGAAAGTATTTAGTTTTCCATCCAAGTTATATTTCTGTTCTCTGTCACAGTGTAGCCATAGGGTCAGTATATTTAGCTTAGAGTTGTGGGACAGCAACCCCCAAGTGCAACTTTGTGAAGTAGAATGCAGCATCTGCATTGCTATGAGCTTTTGTAAAAATCATTGCTAATGACCAGTGCCTACTGCACTCCTATTTTCATATAAAATAATGATTTTTTTTATGTAAAATTGGATTGCACAAGGACATCAATGTCACAGCCAACGCAGTCTCTTTTCCTGCTGTATGCTTCTGATGGGCATAACTGAGTGACACTAACTAGGGTCAGAAACCTACATCTTCACTTTGAAATAGTTTATCTCAACATTATGGATGGGGCTGAAAATTAAAGTTCACGATATACCTATATAAAAAACAAACAAAAAAAAAAAAAAACAAATACCACACACTCAGACAGGTACTGAATATAGTTGCATTCATTAGATATTACCATTTTGCAAGTCTCTAGTCTAACTTGTTTTCTTTTTAATTTTAGAACATCTCTTAAGTGGAAGGGAAAACACATGTACTCCCATCCTTGCATTTTTACGGTGCTTGGCATGATGACATAGATCAAAGCAGATGTGACTTTTGTAAAAATAAGTTAATTTCATGCAGGAGTTATTTCTTACATCTGCTGAACTCATTTTATTGAATTTTTGCTGGTCCCCTGTAACTACTTTTCCACTGAACATTATTTCCTCACTGTGCAGGTCCATGTTTCTTGAGCACAAATGACATTTTTGTACACTATAAGATTGCTAGATCTCTGAAAGGACACTGGATTTTTTTGAGAATTTTATATCACCTTTTAATGCCATCTGTTCGTACAGAATGCTAGTCCATCATGATCATGTGACCCATTTTCTTGCCTAATGGTATAAAAACTGAAAATTATATCTGTTGGCTGATGCCTTGTACTGGCCTGTTCTGCTCCCAGCCTTCGTAGATAGCTGTTTACTTTTTTTTAAATTTGTTTATTTGCTTACTATTGCTCTTAAGACATACTTGTGAGGACGTTAGCATTGAATGATCTCAGCTATTCTAAATAGTGTTTGGGCAGCAGATGCAAAAGTTTTTTGCTTCCCTTACTTGTGTAACTGTTTTGCATCAGCATTGATGCTGGCATCCTTTATTATTTCTGTTTTACCTGAGCCTCTTGCAATTTCCTGGCATATTTTCTAGCTATTCCAGTGCTCATTTGTAGGCTTGACAGTCCAGTTTGATGTTATGAAGAGAGAATGAAGACATGCCATATACCTCTCTGCCTTTAGGTGCACTGGTTATCATACCTCTGGTGTCCTCTGTTAGACTGTGGACACCTGTAGAGTGAAACATGTATGAGACATAGCCTGGGCTGCTAATGGCTATCAGTGGAAGCTATCTTGGGCTAGCATTTATACAGAAATGCCAATCGATTTTTTCTTTGCTAATGATTGTGATTCAGCCTAGCTTTCCCATTCAACCAGGTTACCAAATTTAATACACCTAACTACTTCCCACTATCATCTGCCTTGACATAAGTCAACTCTCAGTCATCGAATGACTGCACTAGGTTAAATACAATCACCCTGTTGCAACGACCAGAAAATGTGTCCATTTAACTCACCCTCCTAGATCTTCTAGATTAGATACTGTAAACAGATTACTAGCAAAAATCCCCCCATCAACTTTTCAACCTCATCCTCTCCACTAGTAACATTACTAAGATGGGGAGAACATCTGGTGTGGTGTCCTTACATAATGCTGGTCCCTCTAGTGACACTCTAGGAAATACAAACCTATTAGACTCACTAGCATTATTTGGAAATACAGGGTTTATGTAATAGTTAAGCTAACAAATAATAATTATAGGAGACCTCATATCCATGGATACATTCCATCTGTGCTTCATAAAAGGCAGAGCTTGCCTCTTCCACCTTGTTGAGTTTTTTGAAATGATCACCAAGGCCACAGCATACAGTTACATTGACTACTTAGACCTCAATAAGCCTTTAACATTATCCTCCATACTGGAATCATTAACAAACTCTCACAATTCAACTTTAACTTTTACATAGTTATCTGGATAAACATTTGGCTATTTGATAGAACCCATACCAATTTTATCATTTGGCTTCTGAAAGAACTCATACCAATTGGGTCAGAAGTGTCTGCTTTAGACAGAAAACCATCATCACAAAGCTCAAAGATGAACTTAACCCCTCACCTAAACACACTGTTCAAACTCCGCCTCTCTACAGGCTATGTGCCCATAGAGTGGCGCACAGCAACGGTTATTCCGCTCCACAAAGGTGGAGCCACAACAGACCCCAGGAACTATCGCCCTATAAGCCTGACTAGCTTGGTATGCAAGGCTATGGAGCACATCTTCATGGATGTCATTAACAGAGACATTTGGAAACTCCAAACACTGGACCCTATCCAGTTCGGCTTTAAGGGCAGACCATGCCTCCTAAACCTGGTGGACTTCTTTGAGACAGTTATCAAGGCTATAGACGAGGGAAAGGTGGTCCACACAGCCTACCTAAACCTCGCAAAGTCCTTCAACACCATTCCCCATTCTAGTATTATAGACAAACTCACCAGCCTGAATATAAACCCCTATGTCACGAGATGGGTTGCCAACTGGCTCACGGACAGAACCCACATGGTAAGAGTTGCGGGACCTAGGTCTGACTCTAAACCAGTTACAAGTGGTGTTCCCCAGGGCTCATTCCTAGGACCCCTCCTGTTTGGCATATACTTCTCAGAGCTACAGGCAAGCACAGGAGGACTATGGCTGACCAAGTTCGCAGACGACTGCAAACTAGGGGCTATAATTGACTCTTTGGCTGACACAGACATCCTCCAAAAGGGTCTCACTGAGACAGATAATTGGTGTCAAAAACCATGGCCTCAAGCTAAATGCCAAAAAGTGCATAGTCATCCCCTTTGGAAAAAACAAAGTACCCACAAATTACCACATAGGTGGTAGCCCCCTAAATACAGAAGATGAAATAAGGGATCTGGGGACCCAAGTAGATAGTAATCTCTCCTTTGATAAATCACATTGCAAAAGTGGTTAGAAAATCCTTCTATGTGGCCCAACTATTCACAAAAGGGTTTGCATCCAGATCAGAAGAGGTCATTGTGCCCCTCTACACATCACTCATCAGACCCATCATAGAGTACAACACCCCATTTGGGATGTACCTTACAAGACACCTGCAACAGCTGGAAAGACCACAGAAGTACCTCACCAAGAGGATCACTGGCCTCAAACAGATGCCCTAAGCAGCTCGACTGAAGAAACTCCAGCTGTACTCTGTTGCATACCGCCTACTCAGAGGTGATCTCTGCCTGACATACAAGGCCATGTCCAACCCAGAATTGATGGACATACTCCACCTAGTAAAAACCATATCCCCTCAAGCCACACTCTCTAGGGATCTAAACCTCACCATAACAATAAATAGAACGTGCTGGAGGGATAGATTCATGTCCCAGAGACTTCCCATGCTCTGGAACAAGATTCCAATCTACATTAGGCAGAGCTCCTCACTAACACTCTTCAAGAGAAACCTTGACGAGTGGATGGATAACAGGAAGTTTACCCCGGGGATCACTTTAGTGGTTCTGCTGGACAGAGGCACAGGGAACTAATCAAAGGGGGTGGTGAAAGCCAACACATTTCGGCTAGGCTTATAAATGCCTTTGGGCAGATAGCCTAGTACCTACCTATGAACCTATGAATTGTTCCTGATGGCTTTTTTGCAGTGGCCTCTTTACTTTAGGGTATACTTCCTGGCCATGATTGACAGGGACTATGGCTAACAATATTTGCTAATGATTGCAAACTGGAGATGGTTATACAACCCCATTCTGATACGCTAATTCTACAACAAGAGGTGGACAATACAAATGTATGATAATCAAAGGTTTGTCCTCAATACCAAGAAATGTAATATAGTTTTCTTTGGCTATCCTTCATCACCACCACATTCCATACAGATAATATTCCACTTAAATGTGACCCAGTCATCAGGGTTTGGGCAGCTACATTGATAATAACCTTTCCTTTCAACACATCATCTCTGTGATGGTTAGAAAATCCTTCTGCCTTGCACAACTTACCCCTCATGATATCTTTTCCTGGCCAATTGTAGTTATATTCCCTCTATATTTCTCACTTATTGGGCCCATCAGTGGATATAACTTCCTCTTTGGCATGTACCTCAATAAGCACCTAAACCAACCTGATAGATTTCAAAACTTCATCAACAAAATTATCTCTGATCTTTGTGACCTTAGATATTCTGAGAAACTAAAAGTTTGATCCATCTTCTCAGTCTTGTATAAGTTCCTGCAACATGATCTCTGATTAATATTTCATGGCTGATTCACCTAAAAAGAACTGGTGGTGATGAAATACCAGCTCTAAAGGCTGAAACCTGTGCAGACACATTAACAATACCAGCTGGTGTAACAGCTATAAGACCCATTCACATCCCCCTTGGTCGAAAAGCCACTTTTACATTTCAAGCAGAGAAATTCTAGTAAAAAACCTAGTAAGAATCTATGAAGTAAAATTTTTGAACAACAGGTCATTCCTGAATATAGATGGACTACTACCCCATCAGTCATTCAAATCACAATTTGCTTGATAAACAGCATGAAATGGATTACTAACATTTCCGCAGGGCATGGCATTCCTGAGTAAAAGACAGCCAACTACCTTTCAAATGCTCAATTTGTAAATTCTTTTGTAAGGCTGTCCATCCATCTACCCATGTCTATGAGTGTCAGCTAAGTCCTAAATCAACCCAATGAACAGCCATTGTCACTGAAAGAATTTACTAGGCAAGGGTGTGGAATCAGAAGCAGACTGGCAAGCCTTTCTTCTATATCAAGCAAGCATACACACACCTACAGAGAATTTAGAAATTGCCAATTAACATGTTTTTGGAATAAGTAAGGAAACTGGAGAACCTGAAGAAGCCCATGTGTACACATGGAGGACATGCAGACTATACACAGAAGTCACCTTAGATGGGACCCAACCCCAGAAAACTTCATTCTTTGAGGTGGCAATGCTATCTAATCTGTAACTGTGCTACCTTTATAAGTTTATGTATAATAGCAATTGCATTTATAATATTTTAATTATTAGGAACACTAAATAACCCCTGTCGGCTGCTTAATTCTTCTATATATACTGTACTGTAATCACACCTAAACTAAACGCTTTACTCTTTGACAGTCTCATTATTTTTTGCACTATTTGGTTTAAGTTTGGATATTACTGATATAAACACTATAAGCTACAACCTTCTTCCAAACACTTCATATTCCAGTCACTCATGAGGTGACCCTAAATGTGTCACTATCTACTTGCTGGCATGGCTGAGGAAAAAGCTTTAACTATGTTTACCCATACATAATGTTTACTAGAAATAAGAGCCTTAAATCACTGTCAACTACCAATGACAACTGTTAGGCAAATCAGTTACTTAACCGCCTTGCTCATACAAAATGATTCCATACAGACATCATCAGTGTAATTCCAGGATCTACACATCTTAAATGCCACAAATCAAAAGAGTTGTCAATTGCAAGTATCTGTCTTAACAGCATTACTAAGAAATGACAGTCTTGTGAGAAATACTTCTGTATTACAATCCAGATATTGCAGGTCTTGCATAATCCTATTTTAACAAAGGAACCTGTCTTCCAAATATTAGATAATCGAACTTTCAAAAGTTTGACTGTTATATGGTCAACACCCTATGATCGACCTTTTGAAAGTTTGAATATCTAATAAAAAATAAACCACACAAATAACATACCTTAATGTTTTAAGCAGGGGGGCAAGCCCCCTTGCACCCCCCACATCCCCCGCTCTTTAATATAACAACTCCGAGCTCGCACTACAGGGCAGAAAAGGTAAATCTTCCCATTCCGCACTATATGGAGATCTCCATTAAAATGTTTGAACTTTCAAAAATTCGATCATATGGTGTTGACCATATGACAGTCGAACTTTTGAAAGTTTGATCATCTAATATAGACCCTGCATATCAATGGGCGTGTCCTTCTAAGAGTCAGGGGAAAATATAATTTTCTTTATAACTTACTCTGCCATAGTAATTTAGAACATGAACAGGTTCATTATTGGCTTATAACTGAACTTCACTGCATTTTT
>NC_056744.1:231956402-232048902 GCF_019279795.1 Protopterus annectens
ATGATAAATATTCATAAAGCATTTATCCGGTTTGTTACTATTAATTTGGATGGCAGTGATGTTGCTCTCCTACATATACTGTGAAAGGTGATCTGGTGAATCTTTTAAATAGTCATAGCAATCCCCTGATTAGTTTCTAGAAATCTACTCTCATTCCTTTTGTTTTTGGAATAATTAGTAAGTTAGTATTCTTTCTGTTAAAGTAGATATTAAATTTCTATGATTTTTATGCAGCTACTGTTCAGTTAACTTTTTGGTGGATAACATATACTTAAGATTTTTTATAGCTCTAATTATTATGATTAAGATGGCTGTGCTTTGTTATGCATATATGTTCATAGGTTCATAGGTAAGTACTAGGCTATCTGCCCGAGGGCATCTATAAGCCTAGCCAGAGTGTGTTGGCTTTTTCCGCCCCCTTAGATTAGTTCCCTGTGCCTCTGTGCAGCAGAGCCATTAGTTCCATGTGCCTCTGTCCAGCAGAGCCACTGCAGTGCGCTGGGGTAAAATTTCTGTTTCCCATCCACTCGTCAAGGTTTATCTTGAAGAGTGTTAGTGAGGGGCTCTGCCTAATGTAGATTGGAATCCTGTTTCAAAGCATGGGGAGTCTCTGGGACAGGAATCTATCCGTCCAGCACATCCTATTTATTGTTGTGGTGAAGTTTAGATCCCTAGAGTTTGCAGCTCTCAGGGATTTGTTTTTTTTTAGGTGGAGCATGTTCCTCAATTCTGGGTTGGACATGGCCTTGTATGTCAGGCAGAGATCACCTCTGAGTAAGCGGTATGCAACTGAGTACAGCTGGAGTTCCTTCAGTCTGGCTGCACAGGGCATCTGTTTGAGGCCAGTAATCTTCTTGGTGAGGTACTTCTGTGGTCTTTCCAGCTGTTGCAGGTGTCTTGTAAGGTACATCCCAAATGGGGAGTTGTACTCTATGATGGGTCTGATGAGTGATGAGTAGAGGGGCACTATAACCTCTTTTGTTCTAGATGCGAACCCTTTTGTGATTAGGTGGGCCACATAGAAGGATTTTCTAACCACCTTGGCAATATGATTATCAAAGGTCCCCAGATCCCTTATTATATTTTCTGTATTTAGGGGACTACCATGTATGTGGTAGTTCGCGGGTACTTTGTTTTTTCCAAAGGGGATGGCAATGCACTTTTTGGCATTTAGCTTGAGGCCATGATTTTGACACCCATTATCTTTCTCAGTGAGACCCTTCTGGAGGATGTCTGTATCAGCCAGAGAGTCAATTATGGCCCCCAGTTGGCAATCGTCTGTGAAATTGGTCAGTCATAGTCCTCCTGTGCTTGCCTACACCTCTGAGAAATATATACAGAACAGGAGGGGTCCTAGGACTGAGCCCTGGGGACGCCACTTGTAACCAGTTTAGAGTCGGACCTAGAGCCTGCAATTCTCATCATGTGGGTTCTATCCATGAGCCAATTGGCAACCCATCTCGTGACATAGGGGTTTTTGTTCAGACTGGTGAGCTTCTCTATAATACCAGAATGGGGAATGGTGTTGAAAGCCTTTGCTAGGTCTAAGTAAGCTGTGTGGACCTCCTTTCTCTTGTTTAAAGCCTTGGTAACTGTCTCAAAGAAGTCTAACAGGTTTAGGAGGCCCGATTTGCCCTTAACAAAGCCAAACTGAGTAGAGCCCAATGTTTGGAGGCTCCCAATATCTCTGTTAATGAGTTCCCTAATGATGCGCTCCATAGCCTTGCAGACCAAGCTAGTCAGGCTTATAGGGTGATAGTTCCCGGGGTCCGTTGTGACTCCACCTTTGTAGAGCGGGATAACTGTTGCTGTGCACCACTCTATGGGTACGTAACCTGTAGAGAGGTTGAGTTTGAACAGTGTGTTTAGGTAAGGGGCTAGTTCATTTTGGAGCTCGTGTAAGACACAGCCTAGGACACCGTCCAGTCCCATTTAAGCTGTGTTTTTGGCTTTAGACAGGGCTGTTTTAACCTGTGTGTCAGTGATTGCTGGGGCTCTACATTCTTCTGGTATGGTTATGGGCCCTTTAGGGGGTGAGAGCGGGTGAAGTTTGCACTAAACCTGTCTGCTAGAATGTTGGCAATATCAGTCATTTCAGTGTATTTTGTGCCATTCTGCACTAACTCAGAGCAGATCTGAGAGTTTCCATTTATGTTCTTGACATAGCTAAAGAATGCTTTGTGGTTATCTTTGGAGTCCTTGGCAATTTTTCTTTCAAAGCTAGCCTTGGATGATTTTATGATTGATTGTAGTTTCTTGCTGATACTGATCAGGGATGTCTTTCCATCTTGGGATTTTACTCTTTTCTGTACTAGTTTCCTCCTTCTATTGTATAGCTTGTTTATAGCAGGGGTCCACCAGACTGGTGTCCTTTTCCTGGAGAAGTGAGTCTTAGTTTTGCTTGGGATAGCATGATCCATGCATTCTTGCAGGTGCTCATAGAGTGCCTTTATAAGGGATTCAGCAGCTTGGACAGCATTGTCCTTTAGCATGGGGGCTGTGAACCTTTCCACCTTGGTCTTAAGTAAGGTGAAGTTTGCTTTTGAAAAGTTTTTCACAGTGGTTTCCTTGATTAGGCGTGGGGGCGGAATGTGGATATCCAGAGTGATTAGTCTATGGTCTGATCTAACCAGCGAGACGTTTGCCTCTGGTGTGGAACACTGGTCGCCCATGTTGGTGATGACCAGGTACATTATGTTGTCACCTCTGGTGGAGGTGTTGACCAGTTGATTCAGGGTGTTCAAGTTAATAAATTCTAGAAAGCATTAGGGAAGAGAGTTAGTCTCCCAGTTAATGTTTGGGTAATTGAAATCACCCAATATTAGGGCGTTTGGTAGGACCTTCATATTTTCCAGTGTCTCCAGAAATGTGGAGTGGGGGTCCTGGCTCATGATGGGTGATCTGTAGCAAGCTACAATTTGAATTGCAGTTTTGCCCGTTGTTAGTGGCACATGGATGATCTCTGAGGCATCGTGCTGCACCACTAACCTGGAGGTGTGGGTATCCTTGATGAATATGGATACACTCCCGCCTTTTGTGTTTCGGTCAGGGTTCTGTGGCCAAAAAGTATGGTATGAGTTATAGCCTGGTATATTTCAATAATTATTAAAGGAAATTGAAAATAAAACAAAAATAAAGAAAAAACAGGATACATGAAAATTATTATATGATTTATCAAACAGAAGTATCTGCTTTATGAAACCTGACATGACTGGGATGTTATAATTATGGACACTGTGGATTATATAAATAAATTGCATTCTTTATTGTGGTTTGATGACTTTCATGAACTGGTTTCTATATATAAGCTTAACATTGCCTACAGAAAAAAATTATGTTTATTTGAATGAATTGTTGCTGGATAATTGTATTTCAGATAAATTATTTGATCTCATGTCAGCCAAATACCTGATTATTCCAACAATATTTGAAATACGAGAGGTCCAGGAGGACAAGAATAACTAGCCTTTAAGGCCAATACTATCAGTTATGGGTCTAAAACAAAATTCCTCACTAAATATGTGAATTGTATGTTAAGAATGTTTTGAATGCATATTCAAATGTTTTAAACAACTCCTGGCATTTTTGGAACAGGTATGAAATGAGGAATACATTTTTGATTTATTCTCTATGGGTATGCAATGGATTGATGATATTTGGCTTTGTACCAGGAATTGAAATCTATGTACTATCTTAAATAACTTTATGGAATTTATATTACAGTCCATTTTTTATATTTGAAGGCGAGATATTTTGACAAGCAAGAGGTTAATGATGTAAGCATATTTTGCCCCAGTATCTGGTAATTTATGTCTCACTGGGAATCAGAATATGTTTTGATTCTGGGTTCATGGATAAAATAATTTTGTATTTGAAATATTTGCACAATTTATTCATTATTTGGAAGGGCACTATTGAAAAACTCTTTTATTTTCTGAATATTTAGAGAATACTGCATTTTTTGAGATTTGCTTATAATTTTTTATTTACATCTGTGAATTGTGTGGATATTCAAATGTATGCATATGACTCGCATCAGGTGATATCTATCATGTATAGAATGTTTACTTTCTGTATTTCATATTTGTTATACTTCAGCTGCCATCAAAAATGGCAAAATGGAAATTTAGTTAAGGGGCAATATGTCAGGCTTTATAGGATTATTTCAGACCATGCAATATTCACATAAGAAGTTGATCATCGTAAATGTATGCTATTAGACAGAGATTAGCTTGAAGAGTTAATTAATGAGACTTTTCTTGAAGTTAAGACTGGGCATGACATCAAATTTAAATTAATTATTGGAAGCAACTGGTCAATTGTTAAAAATAATATGTCACTGAATGATAATGTAAAACATACTAAGTACCTTTTTCTTCCATGTACTTTCAACTTACATTTAGTGAAAAATGCAGTGACTGACAATTAGAAAATTGCTTTTGATTCCACTGAATTAATAAACCTAGAAGCATCCATTCTCTTGTATACAAAACAGACAAAAGTATTAAATGCACTTTAGAGAAAATAATCATTTTTTTTAGGACAAATGTGAACATTGGCATGCTCGTGTATGGTAATAGCTCACACTATGAATATGTTCTGAAAAAGAATCAAGTAGTTTTGAAAACTTAAAGATACATTTCTTATTGGAGGCACTATAATTGTAATTCTACAGGAACAGTTTGTTTAAGTAATGCAGTTTACGTGGGAAAAATGGAAAGACAACTTAGAAAGAGGATGTATGAACATTCCAATAGTATTAATAATACTGTTATAAAAATGCCCTTTATAGACATGCTCTGTCTTGTGACAACTTTACTAAGTTTTGATTTTTTAATTCGGAAAAAGTGTCCAGAAATTTAAGAGATGTTTGGTGGGAAAAGCTTTGTTATATATGGAACTTCACTGGTAAATTAGATTAAATGCTACCTCCCTATCTGCCTTCTTCATTTTAAACATGCTTCTTGTTATATTATTTTTTTGTTTTATGTACATTGTATGCTTTTGTGATGTCACATGGTTTTAAGACACATAAGTGTCATTCTGTTTACTAAGTATATTATGTAATGTATTTCTTTATGCTAACGAATGTCAAGTGACAACAAGAGGATGAAACACTCAATAAATCTCACTTCCTGAGAGACTGCTAGTCCTTTTTTGTCATTCAATGTTTTAGTACACCTTCTACCTCTGTTGTTTCAGCTGTAGATAATTACTGTGATGTTTATACTGTTTGTACTGCTATAAGTGATTTATAAAATTATTGTAAAACACAAATTCATAGTTTAAAAAAAATGCTACTTGGATACTACAGTGAATGCTGATGTGGAGCACAAAGCAAATACTTGTCACAAAAAAGTATGGTTCAGCATCATGGCACTGGCAGAACTTCTTTATCAAAAATTATAAAGAAGACCCTGTCATGCACAAAAGACCTTGTTCAAATGAGGCATTCAGTTTTATTTAAAATTCAAACTTCACTGCTGACATTTTAATAATAATAATAATAATAATAATAATAATAATAATAATAATAATACTATGCATTTGCTTATTTATTTGGCTGTTTGTTTACTAATTGTTTAGCAGTAAGCTTATTGTTCCTGTTTTAAAAATGAGTAGAAAAGTAAGAAATTCAGACATCCTCTATAGATCATTATGACCTAAGAGAATAATGGTGAAAGAAAAAAATAAGTTTTATAAAGTAAGCAGGCTTGACAAGGTGATGGTAAATAAATAAAATAAGGAAATATGTATTATTTTGCAATGATCTTGCAGATTTATCTCAGTGTGCACTGAGTAGATTTCTATGGAATGCTCATATTCTAAACAGATCTATATAGACACAGTTAATTTATGCACTAACACAAACATTTAGAAATAACTAATGGAAACAATTTTAAGATCATGGATTGTCAGTAGGGTTACAAAATCAATGAATGCTAAGAACAGTTCAGATTGTTATTGAGTAGGATGTGTGTTGAGATAACTTTAGTTTATGAGGCTTGTTCCAGTGATTGGAAATGCTCTGTAAAGAGTATTAAAGATAACAGTGGAAGAGTTCTGTAAATAAACTGAAGATCTTATAGTATCAAATGATTTAAAGACAAGTGTATAATCCAGGGAAGAGCAAGGTTGCAGAATAGAGGTTTAGTATTTTTCTTACTGCTTGCAAGCATGTCCTGAATGAAAACTGTGGGTGAAAAGGAGTGAGGATCATTGCACTGCTTTCTGTAATCCAGACAGAAGCTGTGCAGTGTACCATTCCTTTGTCTCCTGGAATACTGATTGAAACTATATCAAAACCACTCCTGCAAGTTGTCAACTGAGAAGCAATATTCTGTAACTGTATTATTTTAACTTTTAAAGTTTAATTCAAGTAATGTTTTAGTCAGGTGTTGGGGGCCAGCATGCATGCTGTGGTAGTTATTCTTCTGAGAGAAGGGTACTTCCTCCCATTTTCTCAGTCTCAGAGTCTCAGATCATGATTGGATGTTCCAGATTTGTTTTATGATTGGTTATGTTGCTTCCTTTTAATTTTTTTTGCTTAATTGCATTTTATAATGAATCCCAGTGATACAAAGCAAAAAAGCATCTATTAGCCAAATAACTTTTTTTTTTATATATATATAATAAATCCCAGTGGGTGGTTGCTGTCTTTTGTGACTGGACAACTAAGAATTTGCAACACAGTGTGCTGGTTTCAACATATTTTCAACCTAAATTGACAAATTTTTTGATTATTTCTACACTATGAAAATAGAAACTATACTGCACATGATGGTATTGTTTTACTTCTGTGATTTAAACTATTTTTGAATTTTGCAGCTTTTAAAATAAAACAGTTGGTTTAGCCAGATGTTAAGGCCATCTTGGCAACTCTAGTATTTGCTCTTTTAAGAGAAGGTTAATCTGTGCCTTTTTATAACAGACTAAGCACCATTGTCTTTTCTAGTGTTGCTTGTTGGTTGATTCATTTTTTTCTTTTGATTTATTTAATTGGCTGAGAGTGTTTTTACTGGCCTCTGCGGCTTTACTTCTCTAAAACCTCACCTCAGTGCATCGTTCAACCAAAAATTATGTTTTTTTTCTTTATTTATTTCTTTTTCTTTCTTTTTTTTTTCTTTTTTTTTTTTTTGAGTATTTTTGTACCAGAGAAGTAACAATTGTACGGCACTGACTGAGGGCATTAGCATTCACTCACATTTTCTCTGGTTAGTTGTTTGCAGGTACTTGATTTAAGTTTGGTATTTGTGTTTCTGGACATGTATTTGGTACATTTACAGTATAACTGCAATATTTTTTCTTTATCTAAAACATTCTTAGCCAGATTTTGGGGGCCATCTTGGAAACTGCATCAGTTATTTGTGTGGGAAGAAGTTATTGCTGCCATCTTCTAAGTGTCTGAGCACCATTAACTCATCCAAAATGATTTGCTGGTTGTATTATGTTTTATTTACTTGTTATTTGTAGACCAGTCCTGCACTGAGATGTTCACTGCCCAGCACTGCCCTAGCTGTAGTTAAGCAGTAGGTACTGAGTGGTCTTTTCAGTCTCCCCTTAAATTAGTTATCCCAAGCAAGCTGTTTCCCCTGATTTGTCAGTTGCTCCATTCTGGTCAGAGCAGCATTAACTTTTACCAGTTTAATCTGACTGCTCTGATTTGCTTCTGACTGCACTAAGTGTATCAGAGCACTGTGCATCACTTGATTGATACAACTGATATTATTTTAATATCCTCACCCTTCTTTTAGCTTAATTTAGCTCCCAGCCAATATGGAGGGCAGAAAACTTGCTCTCCTTCCACTATCAGACTCCAAACACTTGACATCCTAAGGCATTTCAGTACCTGCCTCATACTCACTGATAATGAACTCTTACTTAACACAGAAATCTTTGATTGTGAGAGGTGCAAATACTTAGCTAATATGGAGTCATCACTGTTACAAACATTAATACACAGTGAACAACACACAGGCACATCATTTTTACAACCACTGCCTTATCTGAAATAGAAAAAAAAGGATGCCCTGTGCTAATGTCACAAACAGATCTTTGCCAAAACCTGTTAGAACTTGTAAGTACAGGCCAGAGCAGATGTCACTCAATTCACCTTTTCCGTGCATACATAGAACAAGGCACCAGCAGTTAAGTTGCTCATAGTGACGTAATGTTAAATTAGCTTGTGATAGGAATATATAAGGAATCGATGACTTAGTTCTTTGGCATACCCATTCTCTGGTCATCAGTGTTACTGTCAACTATCACTCTGGTGTCAGTATAAGAGACATTCCACTGGCCCTCAGAACCATTTCTGAGATTAGTATGAACAGGAAATGGTAGTGGCATATGTGGGAGTGGCTGACCTGGGGTGCAAACTCTGGGACACATGCAGAAAGACATGTCAAAAACTCTCTAAGCTTATGAGTGTTACAGATAAGGTTCTGTCCTGAATGGACTACTTTACTTACAATGAATGTTGCCTATGTATAAGGATATAGTAATAGACTTTACCCACTGACCTAATAGCTGGCAGTATTCAATATGTATCATGCCTGGAACAAGACAATATATAGTCCTACTTGTTTTGCAAGGAATGGCCTGCATTTCTCATTCACGGGGTTCTGAATACTGGCAAAAGCCCTTTGTTGTACCTATAGTGCAGTTTTTTAGGCATTGAGTCCATTAAATTCTTTAAACCATAAACTGTACCACCTGGAAGTAGCTGCACTCAACACCAGAAGTCTCAATATCAAATTGCATGCTCTTGAGACACTAGTGCATTTGGAAAATGTCCGTGTATGTGTAGAGAAAACACTCCTTGCATGTAGAAGATGTCCATATACTGTATGTGTAGAAAAAACCCTCTCATCTCACTTGAGTTTTGCATTTACTGTGCATTCCAACTTCATGGAATCTGCTGTTGTGTCTTTGTAGTTGTCAGGGAACCACATTTCTTATAGTTTGATACCCAGAAAACCAAAAACTGAACTCCTAGAACTTCATCTCTCCATGGATAAGACAAGCTGCCAGATTCCAGAATGCTATAGAACCCCCTCCTTGTCTCAAAATGATCATGACTCAGAGGTGATCTCTGCCTGACATACAAGGCCATGTCTAGAATTGATGGACATGCTCCACCTAAAGAAAACCATATCCCCGAGTGCCACACGCTCCAGGGATCTAAACCTCACCACAACAATAAATAGGACGTGCTGGAGGGATAGATTCCTGTCCCAGAGACTTCCCATGCTCTGGAACAAGATTCCAATCTACATTAGGCAGAGCTCCTCGCTAACCCTCTTCAAGAGAAACCTTGATGAGTGGATGGGAAACAGAAAGCTACCCCAGGGATCACTTCAATGGGTCTGCTGGACAGAGGCACAGGGAACTAATCTAAGGGGGTGGTGAAAGCCGACACATTCCAGCTAGGCTTATAAATGTCTTCGGGCTGATAGCCTAGTACCTACCTATGAACCTATGTCACTGGAAATGTTAGATGAACAATGAAGCAATAACTCCATAATCCCATGTAATGTCAACTACCTAGAAATGGACTGGAGCACATATATGCCCAGAGTTTTCTGGATCTGATAAAAAGGATCTTACTAGACCAAATAGTTAGTTAGTTAGTTAGTTAGTTAGTTAGTTAGTTAGTTAGTTAGTTAGTTAGTTAGTTAGTTAGTTAACACACTAGAGGCCAAAATATTCTGGATCTGTAGTCACTAATATTGCCTCTACCTGTTTCACCCTATTAGTCTCTCCTTCTCCATTTAGGTCATGCCATCTACCCAGTACCCAAGCTTTCTCAGTTAAATGATGAAATCGCTAAATTTTCCTGTGATATCAGTACTATTGATAGCAACACAGCAGTTGATTTCACTAAGGAATTTTATGCTCACTTAGACAAATACATTGATGTAGCAGTCCCAGCTAGAGTCGATGTAACTGTAAATTAAAAAAAAAACTCAATAGTAATCAAGCACATTAAAAATGTTATAACTCCTTAAAAAGAAAAATAATTCCTTATGCTGTACGTTAAGGCAAGAAGGCAAGTACTCCTCTGAATGAAGATAGTATAAAAAATATTACCAACAAAATGAAAAAAAGATAAACACTTTAAGGAGTAGTAAAGCATCCCGTAAATGGAGATTTGCTTCTGAAGTAAAGAATAACTACAGATCCTTCTTTAACTATCTTAGAAAACCACGTAATAACATTCAACATTGCTCTGAACTTCTCCTTAGTGGTACATTCCACACTCCAGCCCAGGTGGTGCCACTAATGTAATACAAAACAAGTTTTCTAAAACTGTCATCCATGAAACATCTATTCCAACATCACTTATCTAAAATTCCTTTAGCCCACCATCATCTAAAACTAAAAGTACTTGATTCATGGATCCTGATATTGTGCCTAGGTGATTATGAAATAGTAGAAATAGGGTCTTGCTGAGCCTCTCCTTACATTACTTAAGATTAACCTAACCGCAGGCTAAGTACCTGAAATGAGATACACCGTTGTGATAATAATCCTCCACAAAAGTGGCCCTAACACTGACACTTAGGAAGTACAGACCAGTCAGACTTATGAGTCTGATCTACAATGCTAACATGCATATCATTACCAGTCTTGTAAATCACGATATTAAAAATTTCAATAAGACTGTCTGTCTGCAATCTGGCTTTGTCAAAATGGAGACCATGACTATTAAATGTTGTTAATTTCTTCAAGAGGGTTACACAAGCTGCTGGCAGAAGCCATGTTGTTCATGCAGCTTATTTTGATTTGGCTAAAGCATGTGATGGCCTATTCATGCCAAATTTGGAAGGTAGCTACCATCTTTAAATATAGATCCTTACATGGTAAACTGGATTTCCAGTTGGCTGAAAGGCAAAATCCAAAAATTTAATGTGGCAGGTACTATTTTGATTATTAACTCAAACAATGGAAACCCCAATATCTGTTCTGGATATTCCCTGTTTATTCATCTACTATTCTGATCTCAAAAATGATAATTGGAACCTCAAATTTGCAGAAAACTGAAAACTGTCTGCAGTTGTTAAATCCCCTTGAGATTTTTACACCCTTCAGAAATAACTTCCCTTAGTTAATACCTGGAGTATGGAAATGGGCTTAAATTGAATAATAAAAAGAATACTGTTATTTCTTTCAGAAAACATAAGTGACTTGCAATGTACAGTACAGATAATGTACTGTTATAAAACAAAAAAGGTAGCCAGAGAACTGAGTTGTCAGGGCCCTTTTCTTTGTTCATCACACAGCTGCTGTTGCCAGGAAATCCTCTAGCATACTAGTAGCTAACTGTGTTTTGTCTAGATCCAAATACCTTATTGTCTCCTATATTTAGCACTGGTCAGACCCATTGCAGAGTTTAGTGCTGCATTCAGTATGTATCTCAAAAGACATATCAACAAACTTAAAAATCCCCAAAGGGTCCTTATACAAAAATCTCTGGTGCTAAGAAGCTTAATTATTAGGGAAAAAAAAGAAAGCCCAGTCACTGCATTATGCATTTTATAGAGACTTGAGGGTGATCTATGCATTACTTATAACACCATTAGAGATCTGATGGTCCCTCACCTCCTATATATCAGTAAGGAAAACAGCACAGCAATTATACTGTTGGTTTGTTTTTCCTTTTTCCCTAAACTGAATCTAAAACTGTTCCAGTTGGTTTAATGTTCCATCCTGGTTAGCAAACAAAGAAACAAGCAAATGACTGCAAATTTTTCATATTTGTTTAACTCTGTGCCCTGATCCAGTGCATAATTTAGTTATCACTGGCTTCAGCCAAGCAAGTCATGCCTTCCACTGCAGAATGTGTTTCTTTTGTTTTCTTTTGTTTAATAAATGTTTTTCCCATGCCAACTAGGCATCTAGGACCAGACACCTGAAACTTCATAAGCAGATAAACAGAACTTGGTGAAGAGATAGGATAATCACCCAGCACCTCATCCTTCGCTAGAATAGATGTCCTGTGCAGGTTAAAGAATGTAAATCTTCTTCTTCCTTCAAATTCAACCTGGATGACTGAAGGAGTGCTCTCAAATTTACCCTGGGACTAAAGTGGGCTCTCCGAAGCCAAAGGATGCAATTGGCAAGGTATAAATGGTCATTAGACTAAAATAGCCTTGACATTCCTATGAATCCTCTGAATTGTATGTGTGCATTCCTGGGAAGAAGATCTTTGCATTCTGTTGTCTGCCCCCCCCCCCAACTTTAAGTTAAGTAGTAAAAAAGGTCCACACATTGGACCTGAGAAGCAAAACCAAAAAAGATCTTTTCTTTTAAAATGTAGCAAACTGCTTCCTATAGCAAACATCTGTTACAGTGCTTCAATGCTAGTGTGTTCCAGTCTACAATGTTACAGTGCTATAGTGCTAGTGTGCTACAGTGCTACAATGCTGCAGTGCTGCAGAGCTACGGTGCTACAGTGCTAGTGTGCTACAGTGCTGCAGAGCTATGGTGCTACAGTGCTACGGTGATACAGTTTATAATACACACTCTTCTGTTTGACAGATGCAATACTGGCATTCATTTCTGAATGCCAGTAATTCACTGAAGACTGATTAGCACCTGGCAGTTTCACCCCCTAAGACTTTATGCCCAGGGTATATCCCCCATTTGCTGCACACTAGCTATGCCTTTGAAGTTCCACAATGCTCTCCCATCCCAAGCTCAGGGACTATGTGATGCAACATTAACCTCTGGGTTCATTCCAAGAATATGGATCTTTGTACAGAGTCTTGCCATTCTAATTGAAGCTACACAGCTCCTGCATCATGGCAAATGAGATACAGCATTTCTGAGTGGCATATTCTACTGACAGCACCTGTTCCATTACAGTTAGTTTTCATTGCATGAGTTCCTCCCACAAGCTGTCACCTAACCTAGTTTCCTATCACAGGTACACTTACAAAGTGGAATACAGTCGTGAACAATCTGTTCTTCTGTTTTGTTACCTTACTTATGGCTGTTTATACCTGCTTTAGCTGTCCTCACAGCCTTCTGTCTTTCTTACATTTTCAGACAACTAGACTGTATGTTTTCATTTTGCTTGTCCCACTGGCACTTAAATTAATGGTCTTAAAGTTGAGCATCTGTATTTTTATTGTAGTTTTAACATTTATATTTTACATTTTCTTTAATAAGTATTAAACCAGCAGAGTCCACCTACATATATGCACACTGACCATCTCCTGCTGCTTCATCAAGGCTGTAATTTATCCAATATACAGAGCTGACCTGCATTTTATTATTTGTGTTACCACAGAAAGATCATTTTTTTGACAACAGTGTTATACTATCCACGGCACTGATCCAGTCCATCTATGCAGACACGTCTTTTATTCACAGACCTTATGTATGGCCTCAGGATAATGTATGGCTGGGGAGATGATTTCAATAACTCTCAATCTGTATTGCATTTATTGTTTGTGTTGTTATATGGCATGTATCTCTAGCATAATATATGTACTTTGCCTTTTGAATTTCTATGGGTTATTACTTTATAAGACTATTTTGGCATAGATATTTTTATGTCTGACAGTACATTATACAAGCATTCTGTTTTGCACAGTATAATATGCTGAAAGATAAAATATACTTTAGCTCATATGTTTACAGTAGGTATAACACCTGGGTTTAACTTGCTCTAGGAGCATTCCTCTACCCTAGTATTTTTAATATATGATGGATAGGTTACTCTGCAGTTTTTCATTAATATGCCACATTTTTTAAGAAAATATACAGAGCAGGAATAATACCGTTCTGCCTAATAAAAAAAACAAAAAAAAAAACAGAGAGTTACATAATTAAACACAAATAAGGACATTTACTCTTTCACTCCAATAGCTCAGGGAGTTTCCACTGTAACTTCCAATGGGCAGAGCCTAAGCCTTTCGACAGAATCAGATTATGTCTTAACATTTCAAAGAAATGGTCATATCTCTGGAACCATAGGGATTATGAAAGAAGTATAAATAAACTTTTCAGCACAATCTATTTTATAGTGGTAGTATTCTTTAGATTCTAGGTCTTAAACTAAATTTTATAAGTCACAGTAAACATAGGAACTATTATGTTTGTAATATTTTTCAAACAGCATACAATATCTCAGCAACCACTTAAGTTACACACCTGCTGTCAACAGCATTTTATTAATCTACCTGAGAGCTTTCATATGATGCTAAGGAGTTTTCTCTGTGTTACCTGGTTGTTGAGATATTTTGAAAAATGTGAAAATTAATCTATATAAATTAATATCATAACCACAGCAGTTAATATCTATTTACTTGCACTAGACAGATGACACATACTAATGCAGTTGAGTTTGCCATTGTGTAAGCTTTAAGATGAAATATGTTAAAACATTCTGCATAGCATGGTTTTGGAATTATTAAAGCAGATATGAAAAAGCAATATTTGACGCCTGGAGGCGTCATTAGGAGTTAAGTGCAGATGCACCTGGAGGTGTCAATCGGATGTAATGACTTAAGGATTTCATTGGAAGGAAAAGAGTGGCATGACTGAGTCAGTGAATGCAGTCTAGTTTTAATTTTTTTCTTTTTCTTTTTTTACCAGAGATGAGGTGAAGCTGTAAATTAGAAAGGCCTAATGCTTAAAGGTGGCCTGAGGAGAAACATGATTTGAAAAAAAAATGCTAAAAATAACAGCCACCATAAATAGAGATATTGCAGTTTATTTGATGGCCTGTAAGGAGTAAGGCAAGAGCTAAATATATTCAAAATTCACTGATTGAAGGTTTATACAGGTAAACTATCAAAAAAGTTAGTATGCATCACATGCTCAGTTTGCAGAATGCTGTAAATAAACTATATATTAAGTAGATGAACTTGAAAAGGAAGTCTCACAGGATCACAGTGTGAGTACCCAAGGATGTGAAGAGGTGAGGATGGAATCTCATTTTTACAAAAAGAGAATCATTGGAGTCCCCTACATCTTGTATTCATGGTGGAGAGAGAGCTTAGAGAGTTGAGAGTTCAAGAATAGCAATGTAGCAATAGACTCTTCAGTGTTAAATTCCATTACTACACAGCTAAGGTGGCTAATGAAATAGGTTATGTGAGCAAATGCTGGCAATTGTTAAGGAAGCATTTCCTCTTAGACCTATACAGGATATTCCAGAGTTTTAAGGCATACTTTTGTAGAGGTAAAAAGCTTGGGCACTGGCAAATATGAGTTACCTGGCCATCGTGGTTGTCATTAGGAAGGTTAACAGGTTTTATATATATGTATATATATATATATATATTTTTTTATTTTTTTATTTTTTTATTTTACATATGTTGACCGGGATTGTCCGACTGAACTAAAGAGCCCTTTTTCAGCGGAGGCCCAGGGAGAAAAGCTCTAACATATTATACAGCTTTCATTATAAATTAACATTAAACAGCAATGTTACAGAATTATTACAAGGCATTAAGTAGCAATACAGTGTCATACAGTTTCAATAATCAGGAGTATAGCATAACTATTTCAAGATGTATAAAAAGAAATATGTCATTAAGATGAGTATAATTTTTGGGGTAAGTGGTTAAAAAAACTGTTTTATCATGATATAGTTGCATGAAGGCAAGACAATTACAATATAATGTTTCTCTGAGGCAATTTGCATAATAGATTTTCAAAGACAGTAGAAAGAGTAGTCAAGGAAGATTAGAGAGAGCTAGTGAGAAAAGTGAGTTAAGGGCAGAAAGTAGATTAAGGTATGAGAAGTAGGGGAAGTTAATGAGGGAGAGTACAGTGGCAGGACCAGTGACTTTTAAAGTGTTCTTTGGTGGCTGTCTTAAGTTGTTTAGGATGTGTAAGGGTCATGATTTCTAGTGGAAGCCTATTCCAGGCAATAGTGGGGTGACAGCTGTATATGTTGCATCCAAATTTACACTTAGGTTTGTAGATTTGTAGTAGGTCTTGGTTAAAGCTTCAGAAAAGTCTGGAGGGAGAATATTGGGAGATGAGAGGGGATAGTGCTGGGCAGTAGGAAGGCTGGTATAGGATAGAATGGATGATCTGGAACTGAGAGAGAGAAGAAGCTGGTGGAGTAATTCAAGCCAGTTTAGGTGTTTTAGAGAGAGACAGTGATGGGATTTGTAGGTTTGCTGGGCAACAAATTTAGCTACCTTGTTGTAGGTAGATTTGAGTTTGGTCAGGAGTGCTGAGTTAAGATTTGTGAGAATTTGAGAATTGCACATTAGACTGGGTAGAAGGTAGGTACAAGAGAGAGCAATCTTGGCTTCAGAGGTAAGGAATTTCTTGTTATGGTAAAAAATTACTAGTTTTGAATGTGTCTTTTTGATACAGTGATTAACATGCAAGTCAAATTTAAGCTGATCATCGATGATTATGCCTAAGAGCTTAGTACTGGATTCCACCTGAATTGGAGTGTTATTAAGGGACTGTATGGAGAAGAAGAGTTTAATATTTATGAACTTTTTAAGTAGGAAGAGTAACAGCTTTGTTTTTTTAGGGTTAAGGATGAGCAGGTTGTTGGACAGCCATGTTTTAACTAAGTTAAAAGATGCCTGAGTAGCTGAGAAGAGCTTATAGGGAGAGTTGGCTGTGGTAATGACTGTAGAGTCATCTGTGTATTGCACTAAAGATGACTGAGGACAGGAGCTATAGAGCTGATTCGTAAAGATATTAAAAAGTAAAGGCCCTAGGATAGACCCTTGAGGTACACCCATTTTGACAGGGAGAGGAGGGGAGAGTGCAGAGTGCCATCTCACTGATTGAGATCTATCAGTAAGGTAGCTGGACAACCATTCAACGGTATCAGAGGAGAAGTTGAGGTTATGCAGTTTGTGATATATATATATATATATATATATATATATATATATATATATATATATATATAGATATTATGAATACACACACACACACACACACACACACACACACACACACACACACACACACACACACACACACACACACACACACACATATATATGGATAGATTAGATATAACTATAGATACATAAATAAGAAGATACTATTTCTAGCTTGCATAGGGGAATTGGTTGATGCATCATGTAGAAGAAAACCCCAATCTTGATTTGTGGTAGAATATGAGATGTCAAAAAGTTGTTGTATATCCCTATCAAGGATTGTAAAAGCAGAGATAAACATACGAAAGAAGTCCTTGTACTGTCACCGGTATAAGAATAAAAAATGAGAAAACCAACAGCTGAGACTGTCTGCCAGTAGGGAAAGAGCCAAACAGAGGAAAAATGAGGTAAAGCTCTCCCCTTAAGACCAAGGATAGTGGCCATCAGCTGCGGACTGACTTGGACTCAGTGTTCAGCGGCTAAGAAAAGCTTGAAGCAAAAATGTAGCCTAGCTTGTGCGTATTGAGCTTGATTACTTATAATGAGCCCTGTGATACACCTTGATTATAATCAAGAATTTCACCTGTCTAGTTGCTGCATGATATATGCCATGTCCTATTTATAAGCCATGCAGTTATCCATCAATAGTAAATACATACTTATCTATTCTAAATTATTGATCAGTGTTTTGTGTATGACCCTGTCAAATGCTGATGTTAAATCTATATAAATTACACATCACAGCACAATTTTTTATTCATAGCTGCTATTATATTTTTAAAGGACATCATGTTGTAGGTGGTACTATATCTATTTTCAACATATGCATGTTGGTATATGGTTTCAAATCCCAACCTTTCCAGTTCTGACAATAACTTATCAAATATTACCTTCTCCATTATTTTTCCATAACATGAAAGTAAACTTAAGGGTTTATATTACTCTGAGTTTGTCTTACTCTCCTTTCCCTTAAAGACAGGTTTAATAATCGCATGTCTCCAATCTTGAGGAATCTCCACATATTCAGATGACCTTGCAAATAATAGATATAATGGTACTATAAGTTCTTGCTGATGTGTTCTTAAGTCATTATTACAAATTCTGTTTCCTCCTTATGCTTTGTTTGGATCCAGTTTGCTTAGTTCTTTTTTCAATATAATTTAATTTGATTCCAGTATCCGTGGTTACCTGGATGTCACTGTAACAACTTATCACCCCCTTTGTGGAGAAAACTGTTTTGCATAAGATTTTGTAAATCTATTTATAATTGGTTGTATTTGAGAGTATGTTTTAGAATCTACACTCAGCTTATCAGTTTGTATGTCTTTACTCCTTCCACATCGTATGTATCTATAAAATGGTTTCCTATTATGCTCAATACCTTTATACAAATTTTCTTCAAAATGTTCTTGATTATGTCTCACACTATGCTTAATTTGTTTGTCCAGCTTTTTTATTTCAGTTTTCAACGTTGTAGTTTGACCTCTTTTTCCATTTATTACACATATTATCTCCCACTTTAATCAGGTATCTTGTTTTTATGAAAGCATATACCCACTGACAGTGTGTTCCTTGATCATGATGTTAAACATTTTTTTGATTTTTTTTTTTGCACTGAAACAACTTTTCTTCATAACTTTCCACATTCCTTCTGCATTTTTCCACTGAATGCATCACTCCATTTAGTTTTACATAGTGACTATTTTGCTTCCATATAATCTGTAATTAATCTTCTGTACTTTGGTTTAGGTTTCAGTTTGGCAGCATTATCTGGTAGCAAATTAACCTTTATACCCCATGATCACTGCATATCAACAGTGGTAAAACTTGACATGAACTAAAAGTAATGCCTTTAGGAACACAACTATATTCCATTCCTTGACAGTTTTTTTGTAACAGTCTGAAGCAATTGTTGTTCCTGAACATATGTTGGGAATAATTTCCTTACTAATGTTGTTGAATCAATATTATTCCAGCCTGTTTCTGGCAAATTTACATCCACAGCCACTAATATTCTTCCCTCCTGTGTTTCATGCAAGAAATGTTTGAATTCCCGGTCATCAGCACTTCACCTTGATGATCTATACACTTCAACAATTTGTTATAGGTTCCAAAGCTGTCTTTATTGTCACAGTTACACAATCTATACTATTAGTGTTATCACTGAACATGTAACAATCATATGTCTCATAACTATCTTTAATCCCTATCATAGCACCACTACATAAACTATCTTTAATCCCTATCATAGCACCACTACATAAACTATCTTTAATCCCTATCATAGCACCACTACATAATTTTTGTTTCAGAATATCTGCTGCAGTAAAAACATTTATAACCTGACAGAACTGGTTTCCAGTCATTATTCTTTACCGTATATCACAAACAATAATAGCATCAATATTGTAGGAGCATAGCAACTTTCCAATAAAAAAAACTTTATTATTAATGCTCCTAGCATTAACAACCACTAGAGATGCATCAAATGTTATCTGTGAACTGTTAAATTTCATCATCCTATCACAAATCCTGCCTTGTGTTTGTCAAATATTGCAAAATGTTTGCTGCAAAATTCTCCTGTCTGATCTTGACAGATGCATGTCATCCTGTCTGAACACGTGCCCAACATTGGGCACAGCTGCTGTATACATTTCCATTTTTTTAAATGGTACATTTTGCATGTAGGCATTTACCCAAAAACTCTTTTCATTCACTGTGACTTCATTCTCCTTTCTATATGTGATTTGTGAAACATACATCCTAACACTAGTACAAGCTGTACTATCCAATAGGGCTGTAAGTTCCTTTCTAACAGAGTCCTTGCAGAGAAGATGCTTTGTACCAACATGACTAACAACAAATCCATACTACTATACACTAAGGCATTATAAGGCTTGTCTCACATCCTCTATTATTGCTCCTGGCAAGCAAAACACTATTTGATGTTCATTTTCATCTCAACAAATGTAAGTTCCAATAACTGAATCTTCAATTACAAAAATATCTTTACTAAGCAGATCTGAAGAAAGTTCGAATTCTAATTGAGTAATATCTGCTTTATCAATTGTTACACAAGAATGAACTTCATCCCATTCACCCCCCCCCTCTTTTCATTTCTTATTATACTTGCAAGCATACGATTCTCATCCATCTGGCTTTCTATATCGACAGCTTGAGCCATTTTGTCAGCGTTAGTCTTTCTCCTTTTTTTTCTTATGATAATGTTCTTCAATCCTTCAAAGTTGAATTTTGATTTCTTCGTTTTCACCTGCCCCTTGCCTCTTTTTCTACACAGAAAATCAAATTCAAATCAGAATTTACAAAGCAGACCCAGAAACAGCAAATCCGGAATTGAGCTATGCTACAGCTGAACTAGTACAGTATACAGTAAAATGCAGCGAAAAACAGTTCAGATAATTCAAGCAGACAGTAGAATGCAAATACAAATTAAAAGTGCTATATAAGAACAAAAACCATTACTTATAGTTAGTTGGAAGCAACAGATGCCTCAGATCTTTCAGTACCTCAGTGAAGAGCTGGTTTTAGTGCTCAAATGATACCAAACAGTCTAGATTCAGCAAGTCTGAATCTGGCCTATGCTATAAAATTTAAAAGTGCTAGAAATTCAAAGTGCTTAAAATCACAGTCACAACAGCAAAAAACGATAAACAAAAGTAGCAATTCTCCAGCAATTCCCAGCTTAGAAGGGTGTAGGCCACACTATCCCACCAGAACAGTGTAGACCACAAACCTTCCTAATGTAAGAGAACTGGTTTTGGAGCCTAAGTGCTTAAGTCAGAACTAAGACACTTCAGAATAACATACACAATAGATCTTCAACCAGCAATTTCCAGTTTAGAAGGGTGTAGGCTATCCTCTCCTGCCACAAAAGTTTAGACTACAAATCTTCCTAATGTAAAGTAACTGGTTTGGAACCCATGCTTAAACCAGAATAAAGACACTTAGAATAACAGACACAATAAGCCTTCACTATCAATTCTCAGCTTAGAAGGGTTTCGGCCACACTGTCCTGCCACAAGGATGGTACAGTGGCACATCGGTTTACATTGTCACCTCACAGCAAGATATTCTCTGGTTCAGTTCTTGGCTGGGGTACATTCTGTGTGGAGTCTGCATTTCCTCCGTGCATTCATGTGGGTTTCCTCTAGGTGCACTGTTTTCCTCCCACATTACAATGACATGTGTCTGGAGCACTTCTCCTCAGGCCTCCACTAAAAACTAACTCATTCCAAATAAGACTTTCCCAGTAAACAAATGTTAAGTAAATAAATAAATAAATAAATAAATTCTAGAATACAACCCTCCTAATAAGTGAGTTGGAGTCCAAGTGTTTAAACCAGAACTAAGACACTTTTAGAATAACGGACACAATGAGTCTTTAACTAGCAATTCCCAGCTTAGAAGGGTGTAGCCTATCCTCTCCTGACACAAATGTTTAGACCACAAATCTTCGTAACGAAATAACTGGTTTGGAACTCTAGTGCTTAAACTGGAACAAAGACATTTAAAACAACAGCCAAAATAAGCCTTCACCCATCAAGTCCCAGCTCAGAAAGTCAGAGGTTACTATCTCCTCCCACAAGAGTGCAGACCACAAAACTTAATGTAAAAAAACTGGCCTAAAGCCCACATCCTTAAACCAAATCTAAGAGTCTTAGAATAAAAATTACAATTTAATCTGGATACTAACAAACAGTAATAAATGCAGCAGAATAAATGCAATTGAATATTTCTAAAAAGAAACAAGAAAAGCAAAATAAAAATAATAAAGCAGAAAGAGACACAAATATAGTAAAAGCAGCTGAATAAAGTGTATTTTTTGTTAAGTAGTAAAGGAGGAAACAGAAGATAATTCAAGGTTAAGAAACAAAGGGATTGGGTCTTTCCAAATGATCTCACTGTACTCAGAAGAAGGAGCTGATGTGATAGGACTGGAAGGAGTATCCAATATCAAATTTATAGTAGAGTAGGGCAACTCACAAGCCACCAAATTTTAAAAATACAACAACAGTTGGGTGGGTGGGTATCAAAAATAAAATCGAGACAGAGATCAGAACAGAAGTAAGGATCCCTGCAATATCAGGAATCCTTGGAAATAAGTTCACTAACCTCGATAAACATTCACAACACACAAAAAATTTGCAACACTTAGAAATATTTTGGCAAACTCAGAAAAGCTTTTGCAGAATACTGTTAACAACCTAAGAGCAGCACAGTAACAAGCAGATGGAATTTCTTTTAACAAGTGCAGGCTGAAAAACAGGAATAAATCAACAAAATAAATAAATGCAGCACAGAATTATTAACTATCTCTGAAACAGTTAGAGCAAGTGCAAACAAAAATATTTATATCAGCTTTGAATTTCCAGATGGTTTTAGGCACAATCCAAATCTTGTAACCACAGGCACAAGGAATCTCTGAGCAGAATCTTACAAAATGTAACTATTTTATACCGGCAAGATGAAAGACTTTTCTAAAGTTAAACCCTCAGACCAATTGAATAAAAACACAAAAAGCTATTGACCAGTAGTTCCCACCTAAATAAAATAGAGACAGAGATCAGAACAGAAGTAAGGGTTCCTGCACTATCAAAAATCCATCCTTAAAAATAAGTTCACTAACTCTGATAAATGTTCACAAACACAAAAGAAAAATTTAAAGAAACAGTAAGGAGAAAAAAGAAAAAGTGAACAATGATGATGAATGGATATAAGAATTAAAATAATTAAAAGAAACAGTAAGGAGCTCTAATGTAGTAGTAGATGAAGTAATGGTCAGAGAAATTGAGACAAAACTAAGAAAAGCTCCTAAATCAAAAACTTCAGGCTCATCTGCAGCACCTAACTTCTGGCTAAAAGTACTAATGTTTTTGCACTAAGATTTAGCCCTGAGTACAAATTTCTTAGATGTGCATCCCAAACAGTCATTGGCCTGTTTAACAACAGGAAAAATTACACTTCCTTAAGAGTGTACCTGAAGGCCCTCTGAAGAACTATAGAGCAACAATTTCCAACAATATATAAGCTATATACAGGAACTGATGCAGACAGTTTATAGTCATTTAGAAAAAAATAAATAAATAAATGATGACAATTGAACAAAAGGTTAATAAAAAAAAGTCAAATGGAACAAATTATTATTTATTGCTAAAGAAAGCCATAATAGAGAATTGTTAAAAGGTCTTGCATTCATAATAGCCATAACTTCCACCATAAAGGTATTTAAACTCTCATGGGTCAGACGAGTGGGCTTATCTTGGAGCAACATTGCATCCAAAATGCGTCTAGCTACACCTATTAGTCTTTAAGTATGGTATAGATAGATTATAAAAAAGCATTTGACAGCATCCCACATTCTTGGATAAAGGAATGCTTATACATAAGTAAAATACACATTACATCGATGAATTACATTGCAGTGACCATGAAACTATGGCAAACCACTTTGCAGTCGAGCCATTTAAAAAAGGCAAATTATTATCCCAGGGAAAAAATTCAAAGGAGAATATTCCAGCATGGTTCTTTATCATCACTACTGTTTTGCCTTGCCTTTAAACCATTAACTGTTTACATACAGATTAGGCTGTGGTTACAATTTGGCACCCAGAAAAACAGCCTTGTTTAAAGATTTCTCATTTATATTTTCTGGATTACTTAAAACTGTATAGTTCATTAGATGAAGAGTTGAAAGTGCAACTACAAATGGTTAAACATTTCTCATATAATAGAATGACATTTGGTCTTTATAAATGTGCAAAAACAACATTTAAAACAGGAAAGCTTAAGCACCAAGAACAGGAACATGTTATAAAGGAACTTGAGCATGAGGAAGTGTATCAATATTTGGGAATAGATCAAAGATCAACAGTAAAACATGAATAAATGCCAATAAAGTTAGGAAGCAATTCTTCAATCAACTAAAACTGATATTTAAAACTGCCTTGACATCCAAGAATAAAGTCAAAGCTATAAATCGACTTGCTCTTCCTGTTCTAACTTACAATTTTGGGGTTATCAACTTGTCCCAACAAGTACTGGATAAAATGAACATGAACACAAGAAAAATACATTACGCTTATTAAATAAAATATAAAATAAGTGTATACCAAGTATATAGTCCTTTCTCCGAAGGTGGTATGGGCCTTCTCGGGTCTATATCATAAAACTGAATAGGAAGAATGTCTCTAATGAGCGAAACTGCCAAAACTCAATGGTCCATTATTGAGGTTTTAGTAAAGTTAAGAGTGGAATATTTGCCCTTTCCTCACTGTAGTGCAATCTTGGAGTTGGAATATATATTTAGCGGGGAGGGGGTGCAGCCCCCCACAATAAGGACTTCAAGTTTCAGCATTTTTGCTCATTAGAGCATTCGACATTCTTCCTATTCAATTTTATAATATAGACCTGGGCCTTCTCAGACTTGATTACATTTATAAATCTGAGATCATGGCACTGTGTACTTATCTGCTGACCTCAACCAATCCAAATACAGTAAGAGTTTTAAAACATAAGGAGAAAAAGTCTTAGATGACATCTTTGTTAGTTTAACAAAAACACTTCAATGTCAATTAGAAATGGAAGTCAAACCAGAACAAGACAAAAAAAATCAGACAATGACTGAAAGTGCCAAAAATAAAAGAAGGAATATAATGAGAAGGATCAGATGACAAGGAAATAAAAGTGGAACAGCCATAAATATAGTGGAAAGTAATGACATCTCCTGGAAAAATCTCATGATGGCCAAGATATGACACAGTAATGGTTAAGGAAAGGTGAATTGAAAAATAAAAGATGAAAGGCTAATAATGGCAACTCAGGGTAGTGGACTACGAACACGTTACTTCAAAAAATCCAGTGAAAAGTTGGGAGAAACAGACAAATTCAGATTCTGTAAAAAGGGAATTGGAAACAGTCATGCATCTTGCTGCTAGGTGTGTTACACTCATGAAAGAGGGCCTATGTACTGAAAAGCACAATAATGTGGCAATACTGCTGTGTTCATAGGTTAATGGCTATTTATTAGGCTAATGACCACAAGTGCCTTTTTAAGCCTAGCCATGCATCCCAAATCTCTAACAAGTTCTGATACCCTTGATAAGTGTAAGCATGGGCCTGGGAGATATACCATTTACAGGTTACCTGTTTGCATCAGCGACATAGGTGCCAAATCAGGGATGAATTTCTGGTCTCCCATCCAATTGACCAAGCAGGTCCTATTTATATCACAGGCAAGTTTTAAGTCTTTAGAATGGTTAATTCTGGTATTGTTTGTTTTGTGGATATGCAGGATGTCCATCAGAGTGGGGTCTGACAATGCACTGTATGCCAGGCATAGATCTCCCATCAAAAGCCTGTAGGAGACAGAATACAGGGATATGGACTTGAGGACTTAGATGCCATACCTTTGCCATACCTTTGTTTATAAGTAGCGCAATATAGAATGCATTCCTCACCACTGTAGACACATGATGATCAAAGGCTAGATTACTATCTATGTGTGTCCCTAAGTACCTGACTACTGGGTTAACTCTAAGGGGTGTAATGTCAATGTAATAGTTACCAGGGATGGATGACTTCCCAAAGGATACTATTATTTATTTCTTGGAATTTAGTTTTAGTCCATGAATCTGACAACAGTTGTTTGCCTTTGTCACCCCTCCTGGAGAACATTTGTGTCAGTGTGAGATTCAATGACAGCACCTAATTTGCAATCATCTGCAAATTAAGTCAACCAGAGACCACTGACATTGGCCTTGACTTCTGAAAAGTAAATGCCAAAAAGGAGCAGTCCGAGGACTGATCCCTGAGGGACTCCACTTGTGACTGGCCTCTTTGTAGAGGTGGACTCCCCAATTCTAACTTCTTGGGTCCTGTCTGTGAGGCACTTGGCTATCCACTGGGAGACATATGTGTTTATACCTAAGCTCCTGAGTTTGTCAACAATTCCCAAGTGGAGTATTGTGTCAAATCCGTTGGCCAAGTCAAGGTAGGCAGTGTGAATGATTTTGCCATCATCCATTGCTTTGGTGACCTTCTCAAAGAAGTCCACCAGGTTGAGTAGGCATGATCTGCCCTTTACAAAACCAAACTGGGTTAGATCCCATGTTGGGAGGTTTACTATATCTCTATTAATCATCTCCATGATAATTCTTTCCATGGCTTTACATATAAGAATAGTGAAACTTATGGGTCTGTAGTTTCCAGTGTCTTTCGATGGCCCAACTCTGTGCAGAGGGTTAACTGTTGCCTTTCTCTATTCATGAGGCATGAAGCATGTTTGGAGGCTACAGTTAAATAGTAATTCCTGAGGCCCTGATAGATCATGTTTCATGCTATTTAGAAGGCATCCTGGGATATTGTCTGGGCTCACTGATGCAGTGTTCTTGGTCTTAGAGAGAGCTTTAAGGATCTCTTCCCTAGTGATAGTAGGGGGAGTGATATTTAATGATATTTCCTAAGGGAAGGTTGAGGGGGAGAGAGGAGTAAAGTTAGAGCTGAATTTATCAGCCAGGAGGTTTGCTATATTGTCTGGCTCAGTGTAGTGACTCTGTTTACAATGAGCTCTGCACACAATTGTGTATTGCCTTTAAGGTTGCGGACATAGCTAAAGAATTCTTTGTGGTTGTCCTTGGCCTGGGAGGCCAAACTTACCTCAAATTTGGCTTTGGTAGACTTTATTTGTCCTCTGAGTTGTTTGTTTAGTTTGATGAGAGTGCTTTTATTCTGCTGGGCTCTGCATCGTCTAATTAGTGCAATGATTTCCTTCCTCCTGTTATACAGCCAATTGATTTTGTGATTCCACCAGGGTGGCTTGTTTTTTGAGTTAGTTCTGTACTTCTTCCTGGTGGGTACAGCTGCCTCTAGGCAGCTATTAACATGCTTGTACATGGTTTATGTGAACAGTTCTGTATAGGCAGAAGTGTTCTCAGGGTTTATAGGGGCTTGAATTTTTTCCAGGTTCTCACTTGATAGCAGCAGGTTAGCCTTAGAATAGTTACTGAATATTCCCAGTTAAGCTGGGGGTCCAGTTTTTATTTTTACTTCAAAGGAGACCATTCTGTGATCTGACCTTGCCAGGGAAGGCATTAGAGTAGTGGATGTGCAGCACTCTCCCATATTAGTGAGGACCAGATCCAGTATGGTTGCACCCCTAGCTGGTGTTTTGTGCAAATACTACAATATAGAAGTAGCTGAGAAACATTGGAAACACAAACCAAAAAGCATTATAGAGAATAATGAAATGTACATACAGTAGTATAGCTATGGCAGGGCATAAGGAAGAAACTGCCCCAGGTGCAAAATGTTGGGGGGTGTGATTGGCCAATCCCAATCGTTCTTTAATGCATACCAGCTTCTAAAAAACAGTATTGCATTTGTGGTCAAACCTGAGCACTGTATCATTCCATATGTGGTCTAAATTATTTTTATAGCAAGCAGTCTGCTGCAGTCTGGAAATACTTCCTTTTTTTCTTGTTTTTTTGTTAAGGTGAATGCTGAATGTTAAAGTACTATGTGCAGAGTATACACTATAGCAAATGCTTGTTACAGTGTAGCAAGCAGTTTCCTACAGTTTAAAAGAGAGATGTTTCTGTCTTTCTTTCTGAAATCTGACCATGTAAAACAGAAACTGTACTTAGTATATTTGTAGCAAACAGTTTGCTACAATTTAAAACATTCCTTTCTTTTTTTTTTTTTTTTTGTTAAAAGCATCTCCAGGGTGCTGTATTGCTCCATGAAGATTGTAAACATTGTAGAAAGCAGTTTTGTACAGTGCTACAGTTTAAAATAGAACAGCTGTTTGTTTTCTTTGTTTTCTACCTAAAACCTGAGAACTGTAGTACTCTATGCTAGGCAGACTTCATTGGCTGGGGCAGGAGGGAGGGTGGGTATATTGTGTACCTAGTTATCGGGTTGGTGTGCAAGTATAAGGAGTGTTTTTTTTTTTTTTTTTGCTCTTCTAGAGAGAATTTTACCCCCAAAAGATTTAGCTTTGAGCAAAGACTTAAAGTTGTAGATGATTCAAATAAGGATTTAACTATGGCTGTACCCTATAAATGGGATATACCAATGACTGCAGAGATACTAAAAAAACTAGGGGTTAACTTTTACCTCTGAATTGAAAGCCAAGCTAGATACCTCCCCACAGGTGATTTATAGTAAAGGGAAAAGTATAAAAAGTTGTTTATGGTGTGGCCAAAGAAGGAACAATATAAAATGTTCAAGGACCAGGATGACCAAGAGTGTGAAATGTAAATATTGTAAGCATGTGAGTGATGGTCCGTATGTAAGAACACATGGATATTGTATAACTACTGATTGTCCTCGTTGCTGGCAGTTATGACACCATGACTGTAGTTTATTTTGTCACTTATTTTTCCTGTTCAGCTCATTATGTTGAAAAGTTAATAGAGGGCTTAGATATAGAATAAATGAGCATTCTTAAGTGCATTGACCGGAGTTCCACTGTGGTGACCCCTAACCGGGAAAAGCCGAAAGACACAACTTAAGTGCATTGATTTTAAAAGGTTTATATCTTTTATTATTGACAAGATCAGTACTAATGACAGGTTAGGGGATAGAGAGAACATTTTAGAATACAAAGAGTTAACCTAGCAGTTTAGGCTACATTCAGATAAGGAACCAGGTTTAAATGATTGTATTTCCATTTCCACTGTTTTGAAACACAAAACTCTGAGTCTGTAAGTAACATTTCAACTAATTTATCTATTTTAATATTTTTCAATATTTTATGCTGTATGTTGCTATATTTACATATGAGTTTTTATGGGTACAGGTTATGCAATTTCCTAATGTTAATATTTATGAAAGTATATTGCAAGACTTAAAACTCTTGTTTTGGTATTTTGTTTTTCACATCTTACAATAAGCAGAGTGTTTTGAATTGTAATTTATGCATATATCCACATACTTTTTTCCAGCGTTATGTGAATACAAATTTTAATGCACTCATAAGTGGTTGGTAGGTTAACGTTCACATTTTTTATTTACTTTTTTCATTAATGTTTTTATTTATACATAAGTTGATTGGTTGGCTTAAATATTAAATTAATTTGAGCATTTGATTGTGGGTTCATAATTTAAATGCTGTTGTATACATCATCCATTTAACTCTGAAGACATCCCTGATTGTTTCTTTTGGGACAAAAGCACTTAGTTACATAGTTATTAAAGATCTTTTAGTTTTAAGCTTCTAAGTGCCTGTTTTTTTTAATTTATTTATTTATTTATTTTTTGTTGCTGTTGATTTTAGTGTCTGTTTAAGTTGTGTGTTAATGTCAGGATGAGAAAAATGTATGCAGGGTCGGCCTGAGATCAAGAGGTGCCCTAGGCAAAAAGGCTCTACAGCACCCCCTGCACCACCTGGCTCCCCCATCCTGGTCTATTTACACTATTCAAATTACTGGAAAAGTGCGCCTCCTAGAGTTACGCCCTAGGCAGCTGCCTAGTTAGCCAATATCTAAGGCCGGCTATAAATGTATGGATGGGTTTAGTGGATTGCTATCATTCATCTGGCTTAATTTGCCAGAATTCAACAATTACAGAGATGAACTTAACATTAGGCATTTTTGATACTATTTTTTTTGTAGACAGAGGGCAGTAGTGCCTTTTGATCCAATTAAGTATGACCTGATGATCTTACAGATTGTAAATTCTGCCTGCTGCTTCAAGATGGTTAACAAACCATTTACATGTTTTTATTTTTCAGATTGTTTTGTTTCACTGTATCTCCCATAGCTTCAAAGCACTTTAATTTGTGTTCTGTTCCTGATGTTTATTTCCAGAGGTAAGGGTGGCACATAGAATGAATGGATGACAAAATTAGAGCTTCATCTTTAGAATCAGATCCTAAAGTAATTAGTTCATAGATTAGGTTCATAGAGTAGTACTAAGCTAACTGCTCTTGCGAGCCATTTTAAGCTTAGCCAATTATCCCTTGTGAGACTCAAACCCTGCACCTTGTGTTTGTGAGGCAAACACCTTAACCATTAGGCCACCCTCCCAACCCATACCTACTTTGGTATAATTCCTTCATTAATTATACAGATGCACCCTTCCAGGGATCTAGCCCCCAATCCTCTCTACCTATACATGGGACAAAGACAAAATGCATAAATTCCTCCACTTGAATTAGTTGCTTTCCATTCCCTTCCAGACAGCCTTGTATTGTTTTTTTTTTTTTTTGGCAGAGATATATGACCTCTGATTTCAAAAAGGTGATCCTTTTGTCAACCCCTTCTCACTCTACAATGAACTTCTCCAGTGCACACCAGAGATCAAATTTATTTGAGGTTAAGAAGACAACATCATGGGTAAACAACAAAGGTGCAAACCTGGATATTCACTAAGATTGCTCTGCTGTGTTGTTCTTTTCATGAAAATCACAAACAGGAACAAAGTAAACTAGTGGCAGAGTGTCCACCTTCAATGCGGTTGCTTTACCAATGATAATGTTGCCACAACTCTCATTCTGCTAGTACTTGAAAAGAATGGCATGCAACAACGAATACATGCCCCCATACTTGTGTACCACCTCCCACAAACCATTCTAGTCTACTTAGTCATATGGCTTCTCAGTGTTCACAGAACACCTAGACAGGAGTGACAAATTTCCATGATTTTTGCAATATCCATAGAAGGACAAAGACTAGATCTACTTCCATGGCTAGGACAGAAACTCTATTGCTCTGTTCCTCCTGAACTGGAATCTTAATTATCAGATACACACACTTTCTAGCACCCTCACATTAAATAGGATCTCCCAAGGAGAAAAAGGAGTGTGAATATGATCGTTTAGTAATTGTAGAACATCTTGTTCTCCATTTGGAAAATAGGATCATCACCCCACTCAGTCAATCAAAGGGTACCATCTCTAGCTCCCACTAAAAACTTGCAAAAGTATGCTAACAAAAACACAGCAATAGTAAGCAATGCCTTCAGCATTTCATGTACTCTCCTTCAATAGCCTTGCAGAGCTGTTTTATTGCCACAGTCATCTCATCTGCAAAAACAGATACATTATTTCACATTTAAAATACAACCAAAAGTATACCAGAGTCAAAATAATGTTTAATAAAAGAGGCAAGCAAAATTATGAGATTAGCGCTGCTTGAGACAGCATGAAATTTGACAGTATGATGTTATGCATCTGTATATAGCACTTCAAGTTTGCACTACTGAGAAAACTGCATGTTGCATTGAATTACAGAAAGAACTCCAGTAAAGTGTCAACCAAAATTTATGTCCAAATATTCAGCTAATTGAAAAAAGTAAAGACTGTTTCAGAACACACAGTTCTTCAGAACTGGCAAAATTACATTTTAAACATTATTTTTGTGATGAACTGTAGCAAATCTAGTGGTTTTCCATCTGGCTCTGTCTATGAGCTATAAACATGATAAACTGCTGTACCGTTCAACAGTGGTAGGAAAGGGCTTCAAGGAAAGCATGACACGTAGAATTTCTTGTTATGTTATTCACTGTCAACTCATCTAATGTTAGACCTACCAAAATGTTTTAGATAGCTAAAGCAGAAGAACATAATTTCCCTAGAGCTCTGACTGTTTTAGGTCGAATATTTGAATTCTCAGCAAGTCAGCTAAGTTGAACTCGTAACTTTAGAGAATTCTATTTGTCTTTTCCTTAAGTACCAGTTTTTAGAACCAATATGACTGTGTGCTATTATTCCCCAAAATGAAAATGGAGAAACTACGGAAATCACAAGTGCAAAATACTGTGTACTGTTTCTTCTCATTGGTTGCACTGTACTCTTTTTCTCTGCTTCTCATTTAGGATTTGTACTAACCCCACACCCTCCTCCCCCAATTGTGCAAAGCTGCATATTTACAATGTGCACATTAACAAACTTTGTATGTGTGCATAGGATCCCAATGGGGGTAGCCAGATGTACAAACAAATAGGAATAAATAAAAAATAAAAGCAATGAAAGAATAATTTAATGTTACACGGTAAATACACCAAGAACTTAAGTATGGGGTTGGAGTAAAAATGTCAACAACTACCAATGAAAGGATACCTTTTTTTCCAACATAATGCATATTCACAACATTTCTAGCTTTTCATATTTTTGATCTAGATTTCAAAGATACTAGTTTAGTGGAATTCCAAGGGTGAAGGCTTTAGGTAAGTTTGCTTTATACTTGAAAACTAACTTCATTAATAAAACTGATACATATTCTATTGGATATAGTACAGCATTGTTAATTATCAATTTATCTCTCAAGCTTTTGATTTGCTGGTTATATTTAAGAATGACAGAAAGACAAACTGCAAAAAGATCCAAAATCACACAAGGAATGCTGAGAACAAATCACTTTATGACGCAAAGCTTTCGGGTATAAACCCTTTCTCAATACTAAATACTAGTATTGAGAAAGGGTTTATACCCGAAAGCTTTGCGTCATAAAGTGATTTGTTCTCAGCATTCCTTGTGTGATTTTATATTTAAGAATGACGCCAGAACTATATATTACACATAACTACTTGAAAAGAAGTAGCAGCTTGAAATTAAATAGAACATGTACTGAGGTGTAAAACGTTACTGTGACAAAAAAACAAAACAAAACAAAACATGTTTGTTCTTTCACATGGAACAGGTGCAAAGTCTCCTAGCACCTTATACATTGTGACCATAAGAAGAGGAAAAAAAAATGTACAAGTCCAGTCTTCATTCTCTATTGAAATAATTCATTATATGACTTTGCACTTCCTTGTCATTATCTTAGTGCCACACAGTGTTACAATAACAGTGCTATGCAGGTTGTCAGATTCATTCTCCCATAAGGAAATCATACTTAAATACAAAGTTCAGTAAAAGTTTCCACTCATATATTTCTAGAAGTGTGTTAACCAGTGGGTATAGCTTGGCTGCATATTTAAATTTCCCCCCTTAGTTTCAAAGCACTGTCTTTGGGCTCAGTGTATAAATCTGTCCCAAAGCATTACTGAAAAATAACTTTTTTAATCAGCAAATGGTAGCCTATTTTTTGCTGAAGCAAAATTCAGTGAATCTTGCATTGACTAGGTTAGTAAAGTCATTTTTTACCTATTAATGTAGTCAGCAAGTCAAGAAATGAATTTTTCAAACTTTAGAATTAATGAAAAATATAGTTTTTTGTGTGTGTGTGTGTGTGTGTGTGTGTGTGTGTGTGTGTGTGTGTGTGTGTGTGTGTGTGTGTGTGTGTGTGTGTGCGTGTGTGCGTGTGTGTGTGTGTGTGTGTGAGATGGGTATGAATAGGTTCGTGGACAGTTAGGCTATTGATCTATTAGGATCTGAAGGAATTTAGCCTTACATTCCAATGGTAGCTTTTAGCCATTATATTTTACATACAAATAACCTAGAGATGGGCCAAGTGAGGATATGTTGGGACATTTACATGTTTCCCCTATCCACGAGAGGCAGAAGTGCTAAACCAGGGTTGAATTTGTGATTACCTATCCATTCATCCAAATTACATTTAAATAGAGTAAGAGAAATGGTTTGCACTACATGGGTTGGATGATGGTTCCATTTTATCAACATTCTCTGTTATAATAACCTATCTCTCCAACATGTTGAAATTATTTTGCAAACAAGATAAATATCCTTCATGTAAGTGTTTATGATATAAATGGACTTGTGAATATGTAAAAGGTCTGAAAAAATAGGGTCTGTTGAAGATCTATATGCAAGGCAGTCAGTAGCCTGTATGATACTGAGAAGAGGGGCAAGGCATTGAAGACAAATCTGCATGGATTTTATGATCCAGGGTTTTGATTTTTATTTTAAGGAAAAAAGCATTGTGGTTGTTCCAGCTGTGACACGTACTTGGGCAGGTACATACTAAACGTGGGTTTATACTACAAATGTGTTGGTAAAACTCCACCTGTATTCTGAGCTGGCTGAAATGGATGAATGTCTATTTCTTTCAAAGTGTAGCAATCTTGAGGTTAATTATATTAATTATGTTAACTATGGAATTTCATATATACAGCCCTTTACACAAGGGATATCGGTGGTTCTGCCTCTTATTAAAATATATATTTTTGCTTATTTCTTTCCTTTACATACCTAAAGTAGCTGGATGTGGTAATTAATGACTTTTAAATCCATACATTCATTCATAAGTATTTTGTTTAAAAATCCCTGACCCACTATTCCCTGACAAAAGTGGTAGTGTCCTTTTATCCTCAGGAAAAAAACAATTAAGAAATTTGCTGAATTTGTAGCCTTATTATACAGATTACTACCAAGGTCATGAATTTAATTTAACATTCAAAATAATATGAGATTTCATTGATAGTTTTGAATATTTTGAAACATCACAAACCCTGCCACCTTTAGTTTATATTATCTCATGTAAGTGATTGCTTTCAACTTCCATATACAATATTTTCAGACTGTTACCCTTTCCATGTAAAACAAAATGTTATAATCGACTTAACTGCTTCTGGAAACATTAATATTTTCTTCTCAATAGAAATACAAAGACCCTTGCTCTGAAATATTGAAACCTGCCTTTATTACGATCCTTGCTTTTAGCTTGCCAAACAGAATCAGCTACTTTTGTTAATTTTCAGGCAGCCTGACCACAGACCAGTAACCTTTAACTTGCTGTCACAGAAGATAGCTCTTGTGTCATTTTTTTTATTTGTATGTCAATGTTTCTTTTTTATTTTACATAAAAGACAATCCACTATTTTTATGTTTTGCATTACAACAAAGCTTTGCTGAGGCCATAAAGTGGGACTATTTCTTTCACTAAGTACAGATTCAGCTTGTTTTACCTAACAGTTGAAGTTTAAAGAACATACTGTATCATTCTAACATCTGTTGGAAGGTTGTAGAAAGACGCATTTGCACAGTCTTGCCATCCATTATACCAGGGGGGGCGGGTTGAGAATGCCTGACCAGTGTTTTAAAAATGTTATCATTAGCACTTCAGTCTAGAAGTATAAGTCAGCATTTACAAGTGATTGTTTATGCTTTAAGATGAGCTGTGTGAAACAACTATAGTGGTCTAAAAAGAGAGACACATTAGGAACTTTCTAGTGCAGGTGTCATTAAAAGATAAATACCTTGAAAGTTTATGTAAAACTTGAGAAATTATGCAGTTATGAGCATGCATTGCGGTTTGTTAGTGCAGACTTGTTACTGTGGCAACAGCCAACATTTTGACAACAAAAATATAGCCATTCCTTTATAGCACCTCATGAAAGTGACATCTCTCATTTTACAGACACTAGCCAAAATAATTTTAACATTCAGACAGCTAACATTCAAGCATCTATATCATACAATGTAAACTTTGCTACTGACAGTTGTTGCCTTACTTTGCAATTGCAGAATCCAGACAACCTGCTATGCCAAAGCATGCTGATATACACGTAGGATTATAACATGGTTCTGGCAAGACAAAAAATAAAAACAAACAAAAAAAATTTGTCAAGGAAGTTAAACAAGTAGCTGCAGAAGCCTGCTTGAATATGGCAACAACACAATAACAAAATGGCATCTTAACGTAATTCATTTATTTATGATCAGTATGAAAACATCTTCCCTCACTTTTTTATATAAATTTTATATTTTGAAATAGAATGCCACTGAGACCTGAGTATTTAAACATGAATCCTAATAATATTGTTTATCATACAGAATAATCAAAGACTCAACCTTTGTAGATCTCAGGTAGATTATTTTTAGAAAGATCAAACGTGTGTTAAATCAACTTGATAAGATATGCTCAGTATGGGATTGACTCTGTATGGATAAAGAAATCTTATAGCAGCATTTGATATTTTCCTTTGCCTACTTACAGTGAGTCAAGTGGTTCTCTTGAAATGTGGAAGTTCCAGAGGAAAAAGGTGTCCTCGGCTGATCATGTTACTGAAAAATATAGGGTTTGGTTGCACTGGGAAAAAAAAGAAATTACTTACAAAAGCCATGCAGGATAGTTAAGAACATGTGTAATTCAGTGCTATATTACAAATGCAACTAGCAGTCCAGCCTAGACCATACTAGTGTGGTGTTAAGTATTTTGCTGAGTATCCTTCAATTAACACTAATAAATGCAATAAGAACTCAGGCTGATTCATTGTTTGTAAAAGTAAGGGTCAAATTATGACAGCAGACTCCCCAGAAAGTACAATTGCTATATTGTACTCGGCAAGGATACCCCTAACAATCAATAGTTTAGCATGTGTCAAACCTTTCTTCTTTCATCTTAGTGATATGATAGCAAAAATAATTCTCAAACTACTGTATAAACCAAAGTGTGCCTAGCCTAGGATATCAGTCCACCAAGGAGCATAGGATTGCTCCCACCAACCAAATTTGTTGTAATTGAAAGGTTACTTACATCTGTTGGCCTGTATCTTCTAATAGCCAAACTTAAAGAGATCAGAATTTGTCGAGTGGTTCCTGAAATTTATTTTTATTCAAACATTTCATTTAGTTTCTAGAACTGTTTGTTGAGGTCTAGGCATTTTGTTGTAGAACCAATCAGAAAAATGTCACTGACTCTGAGTCCCCATTATGACCTGTGACATTTGTTGAGTATTGCTGATGTATGAGGCTACTAGTCACTAGGCAGAACCTTAATGTTAAGCAAGGGGCCAAATCGGAAACTGTGTGGGCATAGAGCAAAGAAGATTTTTCCATCTTCATGTTTTTGCATAGTTATGCAATATCAAAATTAGCATACATGAGTAACATGGGCTGAGGGATTCACAGCTATTTATTTATTTATTTGACATTTGATTACCTAGAAAGTCTGACTGGGTCAAGGGGACCGGTTTTCAGCAGAAGCCTATGCAGAAAATCTCCAAATACATTTAAAAATAAATATTAATACAAAAGATAAGGCAATAAAGACAATAAAAGTATATAATAAAACATGTGAAGAATAAAAGAAAAAATATTAAGTTACAAGTAGAACCTGTTACAATAAATAAAATACATTATTATATAAGGACCATTAGACTATAAGACATTAGTTATATGCTGAAAGTCGTGATAATCAGTGAAACACAAGAGAAGAAAGCAGGGTAAGGGTTGAGAATGGGATATAGAGCAAGTGGGTTAAGAGTGTAAGGAATGAGGGAAATATAAGGGTATACAGGAAGGAGCCAGGGTGAGAAAATAAAGTAGTTGGGGTGTTAAAGTAGTGGGGTATGGAGATTACACAGAGAAGTTTAAGCCTATTACAGATAGTAGATGGAGAACTAAAAGGTGGAAAGGGGGTGAAGAAGAGAGAAAGGAAAGGAGTATTAAATATTGTGAAAAGGAACAGGTAGAAAGATGGAGAAGAAGGGAGAAAGGGAATGAGAATTAGATATTATGAAAAGGTAGTTTGGAGAAGTTAGAAAAGAATATATTGTCAAGTAAGGTTAGAGTAGGAATAGACCCATGCTTTGCTTAAGTATTTCTTTAGAGTGATTTTAAATGAGCGAAAGTTGATGTTTGATCTAATGGTTGTGAGAAGTTTGTTCCAAGTTTTGGCAGTGGAATAGGAATATAGAGATATTCCAACAGTTGAAATGAGTTTGTGTACAGAAAGAAGTTGTTTTCCTCTGGATCCTAGAAATCTATTAGGGAGCTAGGTAGAAAGAACAGATGTTAGTGCAGGACAGGCAGTAGGCTTATAGATAACTAGCTGTACCCGGCCACGCGTTGCTGTGGCTCAGTCTGGTTAAATGGAAAAGAAAGAAAAGAGAAAGCACACGTTTCTAATATGTTTAATTTCACAATGCTTGTGGGTATACAATATTTTTTGTTGTTCCATTGTCTGTGCAGATATAGAGATTGTCTGGTTTGCCGACTCTAGAACACGCAACATATAATTGTCCATGTGAGAAGCAATCTGTGTGTAGATCTAAACCGCACAATTCTAAAGATTGGCCCTGAGCTTTGTTGATGGTGATTGCAAACGCCAATCGAATTGGGAATTGCAATCTCTTAAAATGAAATGGCATATCCGTTGGAATCATAGGAATGCGAGAAATGAGGACATCTTCACCTTTGAAAGGTCATGTCAAGATTGTTGCTTCTATGACGTTGCTCATTAATTTTTTTACTGCAAGCCACGTGCCGTTGCAAAGCTTTGGCTGGTTGATATTTTGCAACATGATAATTGGCACGCCGATTTTCAATTGCAGTACGTGCGGTGGCATCCCTGGTAGATCCAGTGAATTAAAACATTCTGTTGGATAATTAACCGCTTCATCTGCTTCCACAACAGTGTCGACAGACTTGTATGTGACTACCTCACTTTGAATGTTAGACTGAATAATATTGTTAAGTTCTTAGACGTCTTTGTTCTTGGCCGCAAGAATAGCTCATTCAGTCAGCCAATCGTGATTCTTATAATTGGTTTGAATATTGGGAAATACTTTTTCAACCAATTCTTCATTTGATGTCACTAAATTGCAGAAGTTATGAGGCAATGAAATTCATCCTGAGGTCAGATCAACCGGCACCTTTCCGTTCCCAATTTCCAGCAATTGATGTAAGAATATCTCAGCTGATCGATCGTTTTGCCAGCTGGACATGCATATTTGTAGTTAATTTTAACATCTTTACATGTCGCCACAAAGTAGAATATTTCAGGCAAGCATTTATTTTGTCCACTGGTGTTGATCGATGAGAACGAAGCAGATCTGGAGCTGCAGAATGCGATCACCATGTTCGCAACCATGCATCCTCAAGTCTGGCCGCACGTCGCTCTGCTGCTTCCTTGGCACATATTTGAAGCATTCTTTGTCTGTTTCGCTCATTCACTGATGCCCGTTCTTCCTCAGTTTGATTTGCAATTACTCGTCGCACTGCTTCCGCTCCGTGAGTACGACGACCACCTAAGTTTGATCTTCTGCGAGGCATTATTTAAATGAACTAAAGCAGATCGATTGCACTGAAAAAGAAATAAGAAAGTTATAAGAAAAACATATAAAATTGCATATTTGTATACAAATATATAGAATCCATAGTAGGTATATAAAAACACGCGCTTATTCGAATGCAATGTGTAACATCTATATAATAGTAGGTATATAAAAACACGTGCGTATTCGAATGCAACATTGTGTGAAAATTTCAAAGCAATTGGTGAAGAACTTTCGGAGATTTAAGATTTTGAACAAACGGAACATTTACATTTTTAATTATATAGATGTTGTGGGCTGTTAGGAGTTATAAGTAGGTGAGTCATTTTGGGAGCTTCAGACATTTTAATGATTGAAGTGCAATGCAATAATAAGTGGAATATGAATAGTTTGTGGCAAATTTTACAATTTTATTATAGCAAGTTTCAAGTTTTGTTAAAAGAGAGGTCTGAAGGTTAGTAAAGATGTTAGCACCATGCAAGAGGGAAAGTAATAGGTAAGTATTAGCACAAGTGATTCCATCAGATTGGTTAAAAAAAGGTGAATGTCTATAGAGTAAATATTTTTTGATGATTTTTTATGCTATTTTGCATATGGAGGTCAAATTTTAAATTGTCATCAATAATTACACCTAGCAGCTTGGTGTATGGAACAGGTTCAATCAGTGTGTTTTTTAGGGAATAGATGTTGACATTTGTTTTATTTTCTTGGAGTTTTTTTGGGACAAAGAGTAGGAATTTAGTTTTTTGTTAGGATTGAGAAGCAGTTGAGAGTTATAAAGCCAAAGTTCATAGATGAAAAAGCTTCTTGAGTAATTTTTTGAAGTTCAGGTAAGTTATTAGCAGTGTGGATAAGAGTTGAATTGTCAGCATATTGGATTAAAAAGACTTAGCAGTTGGATGAATTGTAGGCTGTTTGTGAAGACATTAAACAAAAGAGTCTCAAGGATGGAGCCCTGGTGTACTCCTATAAGAATTGGTAAGGATGGAGAAAGTGAGCCTTGCCATTTTACTGATTGTTGTCTGCCTGAGAGATAATTTGTGAACCATGCAAGGGAAATGGGTGTGAGATCAAGTCAGGAAAGTCAGTGTAATAATGCATTATGTGAAACAGTATCAAATGCTTTTGAGAGGTCTAAAAATACTCTGGCTGCAAGTTGACCAGAATCTCTAGCATGATTTGTGGTATCCATGCATGATATTAGGGAAGTAGTAGTGCTGTGATTAGGTTTCAAGCTATTTTGGGTTGGAAAAGGTGTTTGCTGTGCAGAAGATATTTAATGAGTTGTGTGTGGATACATTTTTCCAGTATTTTAGACAAAGGTGATAAGATTGGAATTGGGCGGTAGTTCGATAAATCAGAGCAGTTATCTCCTTTGTGGGATTTTTTCCAGATGCTTGGGACATGAGATTAAATTGCTGACCTGTTGATAAGAATACTGACTGGGTAGGCAATGGTTTCAGTGGCAAGCTTAAGGTACACAGCTGGGAGATTATCAGCTGAATTAGTACAATGTATACGTTTTTGAAGAAGTTTTTTATGTAATTGGTAGGGACTGGGTGTAGTGTAAAAGTAAGAGCAGAAGCTGGAGAATATTGTGATACATCAAAAGTAGCATTATTTAGTGATGGTGTGCTATAAACAGAGGGTTGCAGTAGGTTAGTTATGCTGTTAATGAAGTCAGAGTTAAAGAGAGTGGCATTTTGTACATGAGATTTATCTGGGAGGGGGATAGGATTTTATTTTGTGCCTGGTTTAAGAAGTGAGTTGATTGTTGTCCAGAATGTTTTGGGGTACTGAGAGTAATTCGATTGTAGTTATAGAATTGTTTTTTATCTGTTGTAATAAGCTTTTAAACTTTATTATGGAGTTGTCGGTAATGTAATAAGTTGTATTGGGTGTTATTTTTTGCCATTCATTCCATTAGTTGTTTGGTAGAACAAGATAGCCATAGGGCATGATTTGATTTGATTTGATTCTTGTTCATTTAGTCTGGGCTGGAGCTATGCTATTAAATGTATCTAAGCATGTGATGTTGAAATAATCATCTAGTGGAAGGGATTTAGGATAAACCAGTTAACATATTTTAATTTGAATAGAAAGGATTCTAGATTAAATTTAGACAAGGTTTGGATTGTCTTGTAGAAGTGTTTGATGGGATTATGCTTAGATACTCTGATGGTATATGAGGGAAGGTGGTCACTTAGTGTGCTGGGGAGAATAACAGGTTGTGTGAATTTACCAAGGTCTGATACTAGAATCCAGGCAAGAATTGATCCTTGGTTGTAGTTTTTGTCATATTGTGTGGGGGATTGTATAAGTTGTTTAAAGTTATAGAGGTTAATACAGTGAGTAGGAAAGAATGATGTAAGATTTACCCAGTTTAAGTTAACATCACCTAGAATGATAGTTTCATAGGAAATGTTAGTTGTGATCCAATGTAAGATATTTTCAAGTGTGGGAATGTTATATCCTGGAGGAATACAAATGACTGCAATACATAGGTTTTTGAAAGTGTTAATTTCTAAAGTTGTAATGAGAAGTTCTCATTATCAAGCTTTCATAACATGGGCTGAGAGATTCACAGCTTCTCCCATGTGGGGGGAATGGGGTGTGTTCTGTGCTAGTACCAAATGTCTTGCAATATGTGTGTGTGTGTGTGTGTGTGTGTGTGTGTGTGTGTGTGTGTGTGTGTGTGTGTGTGTGTGTGTGTGTGTGTGTGTGCGTGCATCCGCGCGCGCGCGTGTGTGTGTGTGAGACTGCAAACATGTTTGCCTGGGCAGAAAATGTATGTAGCCATTTGACAGCAGGATATTTCAGTGTGCATCTTGGATATTGATTAGTAGGATTTTTATTGTGTGTTCATCTTGCAAGGAGCTGTGATTTATCTAGAATCAGTCCCTGGATTCATTTGTTAAAACTGATGTATCACCCAGATTTTGGGCATTGATGTTGTTTTTCACTTTTTAACATTGAGGTACAGAAAAGCATGTACACGATTCTCAAGCAATTGAGTATGTCTTGCAAACTGTGCAGTATCCTTACCATTGAAGATAGAAGAGTATTAAATATCCCTTTTTATCATTTTTATATCATTATTATCTACTGACCACATACCTCTCAACTGTAGAGATTTTCACAAGATATCCAGCGTTTTGGCTGATATTTTGATGTGTTCCTCATAAAAGTTGTTTTTTTTTTTTAATAATTTGGGATGGCAGTCATTTAATAATGGCAGACATTTTCATTTCTGTCTTCATATTCTTCAGAAAATTCAAGCTAATGAATAAACTTTTATTCTGCCAGCTTTCTAAGTGTATAAGGGCAATACTGCCCTATGTCACAATTTTTCAGACTTTGCCCCACTTTATTTAAAGGCTTTGCACAGATTTCTTGTTCTATGAGGTTGAGAGGTATGACTGACCATCAGCACTTATCAATCAATTGGCTCCTTCTTTCCCTGCTCTGAGAAAGGCAATTGCAGAGGCCATCTTTCAGGCAGCCATCATGGGCCTGGTCCTATGTAAGTTCTAACTCCACCTAACATGAGTGACTGTGTCATTGTGAAGCCCTTTTATTCCTTCCCCTTCATGTGAGTGCTCGTACCTACATGCCAATGAGGGCTGACATCACTGACTTGTAAGCAAGTTCTTATCTACAGTTAATGCTAAATAGCCTACAAACCTCCACTTACATTTACTAAAACAGGTGTTGGATCACTGTCCATCCTAAAAGGGATGCTGAACTGTAGCTTTGCTGCTCACCCCTACCCCTTTGCTGGGCCCTTCTAGTGTCCAAGCAGCTAATGGGACTCAGGCCATCTGAGTTGTAGGCAAGGGTTTTTCCGTCTATACCATACATTCAGAATAGAATAACAAATTTCCTTTTGACCTCCACCTTCTCCCACCTATCCCTTATGTTGATGACATGGTCATTGACCAATCAAGTCACACTCACAGCAACATTCAGTGCCAACTCCAATCAGACTTTCATTATCTTCACCAATGGCTCATAAGTCATAAGCTACTTTGTGACCCCACCAAGACCAAAACTATGCTTTTTGGAACTCATCAGAAAACTCACCAAGCACCCAATATTGTAACTATCTTTGACTATACAAGCATACCATAGAGACAACCTCCACCTTCAAATACCTAGGACTATGGATTGATCAGTCATTAAACTTCCATTTCCACACAGACAAAGTCAGAACCAAAATAAATTTCCTCCTCTTCTGGGCCAAAAAGATCTCCCCTTTTTTATCCCAACCAGTTAAAGCAGCCATTAGTAAAGGAGTTCTCCTTTCTCAACTTGAATATGGGCTCCCACTTTTTGTTTATTTATTTTTATTTATTTCACATTTGTTAACCAGGTTAGTCCAACTGAGTTTGCAAACAAACCCATTTTTAGTGCAGACCCAATACAAATATTAAATTAAAAATCACAATACAAAATAATTGTAAAAAAGAAAAAAAGTTATTAACTATTTACATTACATTGATAGTAAGCAACCCATTTTCAGTGGAGTCCCAAGGGGAAAGAGACCTAGTAAACATAAGCAAAGATAAAACATACAGAACAAAAACTATTAAAAATAACAGTGCAAATACGAAATTAATTATAAAGAGAAAAACAAAAGAAAAAAATTATTAACATTAAGGGTTGCACTGATAGCAGTAGTCTAAATTTATTACATATAAGAGTAAAAACAAAAAGATAATTGTTATCCAAAAGAAGGAAAATGTACAGACATTAATAGGAAGTGGGGGGGATAAATAGTGTGGAGAATGGGAGGGGGGAGAGAAAGGAGAATCTATAGTAGGGCTATAGTAGTATGACTGAGGGTTAAGGAGGTTAATTTAAGCAGAAGTTACTAACAGAGAAAGAAAGTTAGGAGATGCAACAAGTTATACAGTAGGACAGACTAAGACTATGTGTGGTCAAGGCAATGGCATAATTTCAAGTTTAGTAGGTGGGATTTAAGCTCCTTTTTAAAACAGGGAAAGGAAAGGAAAGGTTGAATCTAATATGAAGAGGGAGTTTGTAAAGTAGTTTGCCAGAATTCCTTTTGGGTTTATAAACTGAGAGAAGATGCTGATCAGCACTCCAGAGAGACCGAGGGGGGGAGTAGAGAGGAACATGTGAGGTGAGATCAGGGCAGGCAGAGGGGTTGTTGGGTATGGAAAAGGTAGTGTGGAGTTGCGATTGTAGGAGAGGGTGCGGAAATTCTAGCCACTGAAGTTTGTTTAGTGAGAGGCAGTGATGCGACAAGAATGGTTGGTTTAGAATAAATCTGGCAATTTTGTTGTATGTTTGTTCCAGTTTCTGCATTGAGATAGTTTGGATATTGGTAAGGATGGGGGAAGCAGAAGACTAGGTAAGAGAAATGCCTGCGCAAGAGTGTGTTTAGTGACAGTAGTGAGAAATTGTTTGTTCCTATAAAGTAGTCCAAGTTTTTGGTGGGTTTTTTGATGGCCTGTTATATGTGCAAATCAAATTTTAGTCAGTCATCAATTATTACCCCAAGGAGTTTAGTGTGTGAGGAAGGGGGAGGTAGTGGTGAGAAAAGTTGGATTTAAGGTGAGAGAGTCTCTGAGGTAGGAAGAGAAGGAGTTGAGTTTTCTTTGGGTTAAGGATTAGTTGATTATTTCTGAGCCATTTTTCAACAGAGATAAAGGAATTCTGTGTTAGTGTGTGTAGTTCAGAGATAGTATTGGAGATAGATAAAAGAGTAGAGTCATCTGTGCATTGTATTACAGATGAGAGACTGCTGGATGAATGTAGGTTGTTGGTAAAAATTTTGAAAAGGAGTGGTCCAAGTATGGAGCCTTGGGGTACTCCTGTTTGAACAACAAGGAAGGGTGAGAAAGCCTGCTGCCATCTAACAGCTTGTTTTCTGCCAGTAAGGTAGGATTGGAACCAGCCAAGAGTAGAAGAAGAGCGGTTTAGGTCTGAGAGTTTGTTAAGAAGGATGGGATGAGACACAGTGTCAAAGGCTTTAGAGAGATCAAGGAATAGACAGGAGATGAGGAGGTTGTTGTCCCTAGCTTCTTCAACTTTTTGAGTAAAGCATATTAAGGCAGTCGAGGTACTGTGTTTAGGGCAGAAACTATGTTACGAGGGGGTGAGGAGATTTTCATGAATGAGATAGGACAGTAGTTGAGTATGTATACATTTTTCAAGGATCTTAGAGAATGTTGAGAGAATAGTAATTGGTCTATAGTTAGAGGGTTCAGCAGAGTTGCCACCATTGTGCAGAGGAGTGGCATAGAAGGATTTCCATATTTCTGGTATGGTAGATTCCTGAATGGAGTGGTTGATTAAGATTGATACAGGATATGCAATAGAGTCAGCAGCAATTTTCAGAAATTGAGGGGGGAGTTCATCAGTGGACAGAGAGCATGGTTTTAGTTTGAGAAGCAGGGATTTGATATATTTAGTAGAAACAGGTCACAAGGTAAAAGGCTGAAAGACAGAGGAGCATAGAGGTTTAGTGTGGGGGTGAGGGTGACAGAAGAGTTGGGATGAGCAGAGTTACCAGAGGTTAGGAGGTATCCAATCTTTTTGGTCTGATATACAAAGTATCCACACTGAAGATGTAGTAGCTGCTATGTGACTGTGATGAACTGTGATAACAGCTTAACCAGTCTAACAGATCAAATAAAAGCTCCTAGCTTTAATGGCAGTTAAAATCCTTTTATTGTAGAAAAAGGTAAAATCTGAAGATAGCGAACGCGCTCATCGTTTGGAATACATAGGGACTGTTTTATTCTACATCAAGATTTTAACTTGACATGAAGATTTTACCTTTTTCTACAATAAAAGGATTTTAACTGCCATTAAAGCTAGGAGCTTTTATTTGATCTGTTAGACTGGTTAAGCTGTTATCACAGTTCATCACACATAGCAGCTACTACATCTTCAGTGTGGATACTTTGTATATCAGACCAAAAAGTTTGGATACTTTGAAGCCATCATAAGACTGGATACTTTGGAGCCATCATTTCGCTATGGTATAACTGCATTCACAGAATGAATATCTTGTAAGTGCATTTAATTTAAGTACTGGAAATGTATGCATGTTTTTTGCTATATATGTTGCACTTTTAAGTTTTATATCATTTAACCACACTACCTATTTACCAAAAGAAATTTACTTCATTGGCCATTGTTGTGCAGCGTTTCATTTTGAATATAGTTAAAGGTTTTGGGGGAAAAGTTAGTCAGTTTCTTACAATCTCTGTAGAAATGGGTCTTAGAGAGATGAGGAGAGTGCCTTAAGATAGAGATGGGAGAATGGTCACTAATAAAGTCAGGAAGGTAGAAGATTTATAATAATTGTTTGGAGAGTTGGTCAAGATCCAGTCAATTGTGGAACCAGTAGCGTTTTTACTGTAGTGGATAGGGGTAGTGATCAGTTGTGAGAATCCTTACAGGTTTATGAAATGTTGTGATGAGTCACCAATAAGGGAGTTCCAATCTATATTAACATCTCCAAGAATGATGGTTTCATAGGGGATGGAGGTGTTTATCCAGGCGAGTATATATTCAAGGATAAGGATGTTTTTACCTGGGGGGTATAGATAGAGGCAATAGCAAACTTCCTATAGTTAATGATGTGGCAGTCTAAGAGCAGTAGTTCAGCAGGGAGAAACTTGACAGAGTAATGTCTATAGGTTTTAGCGTCAGTGAAACAGAGAACAAGATAGCCACCCCACCACCTTTTTTGGGTGTCCTATGAGACATATAGATATTGTATTGAGGTGGGATTAATTCAAAGGAATTGATATGAAGTTTTAGCTAGGTTTTGAATAGGGCCAGGATGTGAGGTTTGTGTTGGGCCAGCCATGCATGAAGTTTGGACATTTTGTTGTTTAGGCTTTGGACGTTCATTGCAGAGATAGAGAGATGTTTGAGGCTGGAGATATTTGAGGATGTTTTTGGGGAGACAGCAGATGAAGCTGGAGGGGGAGTGTAGAGAGGGGAGGGGCCAGGATTGGGATGGATGACACCAGAAACCAGAAGAGCAAAGACAAGATGGAAAAGGTGAGGGTGGTCAGCAAGGTGAATTGGATACTTGAGTTTGAGGTTAGGAGTAAAAGCAGGGTAGGCCACAAGTTTAAATTGAAGGCATTGAAAGGAGGAGAGACAGAAAAAATAGGGGGCAGTAGTCAGCGGAGCTTGGTTATATGTTGGAAGAGGTCTGGGAAAGGGAAAGGTGGGGGAAGAGGGGAAGATTTGGAGCTCAGTGTAGTAGGAAGTGCTTAGGGCTAGTGAGATTAGAAGTAGGACAAATAGCAGTAATGATAGCATTGAGTGGTGGGAAAAGGAGGAGAAGAGTTATAGGGAAAAATGTAAAGAAATATATTAGGGAAGGGTGGTGGCTAGAAATAAGCGGTGTGAGGGAAGGGATTGTATCAAGGGGTGGAAATAGTGAGTATGTGAGGAGATAGTAGGTGTGCCATGGAGTGAAAGAGTTAAGTGTGAGAGAGGAAAGCCACAGAGGAGTTAGCCCAAGGTGGGCAAGGAAAAGGGGAATATTGGTGACAAGGTGGGAAGAGTGAAAGGGTCAGAGCACAAGCAATAGTAGTGGGAGGGGGCTGTGAGAGTGACCAGACAGTGAGGTGAAAGTATAAATCTGAGGATACTTGGGTTGGGTGATATTCGGGGGTAGGAGAAGAGCGAAGAGGAGTGAGAGGGAGTACAGTGAGCAGAACCATACCATACCACTAAAACCTGCATTCAGCACTTTAATTTTACTTACTTTTAGTAGGAAAGACAGACCTATGGTATACAATTTTGAGGTTTTTATCAGTGTTACTTGTTCAAATGTCAGACAAATAAGTAAAACTTTCAAACAGGAATCTATGTCTGACTGTTAGATAGTCACAAAAGTACAAAGTATAGCTGTAAAAGTTAGGGTTAGAGAGACAAATGTATAAGTCAGTTTACTTTAGTTACTGGGGAAGGAGGCAAAAAATAAAGCAGAAAGAGGCATATGGCTGACTAAAATTGTGACTCACTTTGTTACACAGCACTGTAAAAGAGAGCTTAACAAATGTTTTTGTATTTGTAACCTACACTGTTTAATTGTTGGGAAAGAAAAGTTTTTGTTGTTAGAGATTGTGGTGGCCAATTGCAATACTGTAGACACCGTTTTGCAGGAGCTGCAGTATGCTAGTGTAGGTAAATGTAGAGTTTGACTAGAGAAAGAGAAAAGCATAGATTCTAGGGTAAGCAATAAGGCAACAACAGGCAGTTATTTTACAGTAGTACATTGAGAAACATTTGGGGGGGGTAAAGTAGCACACTTCAGAGTGAACTAGGGCTTATGGCTAAGAAAACTTAGTAGTAAAAACATAAAAAACACTTACCAGATTTTAAAGATATACCAGGAAAAAACTAATCAATCATTCATCATTGTACAACTTCAAAATAGTCAGTAAAAGTAATGACAGTATAGCTAACACAAGTTATTCAGGTCATAAATGCACTTATTTAACGTGTGCAAGCAATTTAAACATTAAAAACATATGCAGCAAGTAGTCGCTCTGATGATTATACACTTTCTCTAGCTGCAGGTTCAGTTTAAACATAAATATTAGGATGGAATTCAGTAAAGTCACTAGCTACTTATGAAGCTTTTGCAATAAAATAGAGCAGTCTGTGCAGTATCAGAGCATAAAAATAGGTCTGTGGAGTATCAGAGCATAGAAATAGATCATTCAGTTACACACAAAAACAGTAAAAAATGCATATAATGAAGAAACTTACACTGTGAGTCATACCAGGTAAGCCATGGGGGCAGAGATAGGGAATCCTAAGCACCTAGGTTTGAAAATGGTGCCTGTACTACTTTGTAGCCAGTATAAACTGTTGGGGGTTAGAGTGGGTGGGGGAAAAGAGAAGGCAGTAGGAGTGGTTAGAGGGAGAATCTTGAATAACTCAGGACACCACATCACAGGTAAGTTTAATGTAAGGGCCTAAAACCTGCACTCAGCACTTTAATTTTACTTACTTTTAGCAGGAAAGACAGACCAACAGTATACAATTTTGAAGTTTTTATCAGGGTTACTTGTTCAAATGTCAGACAACTAAGTAAAATTTTCAAATAAGAATCTATGTCTGACTGTTAGAAAGCCACAAAGGTACAAAGTATAGGCGTAAAAGTTATTTTTGCTTCTATCTCCAACAAAAACATTGCCATACTCCAGACATTCAGAAACAGCATATGCCAATTCATTACAACCTCAGTTTTCTGTAAGCATCATTGCGTCACCCAAGCAAAAAAGCCAAACGGTTACCCATAAAAGAAAGATCTTACCTATTTTTAGAATCTGAATTCTACAAACTACTTTAGTTCCATACATTTACTACCATTGAAGCTAGACTGCATGAACAATAATTCCTTGTGCAATCTGAGGCACTACTCACAAGCCACACCAACTCTCTTTACACCTAGAATCAACTCCACAGCACTGCACATGCTTTCACCTCTCAAGCACCTACTCTTTGGCCAGGATTCAATAAATTCCATGTAGCCTCCACACAGAGCCTACATGGAGTGTACCTGTTACCGCTACAGTGCTTAGCTCGGGCTCCATGCAATGCATATTAATGAGGCTTTAAACCTTGTAAATGAACACTGATATTGAGTCTGTGTAAAGGAGAGCACATACAGGTTGTGGATTTGTGTGGAAAGCCACAATGATCACCAGGGCTGTACACATTATAGCCCTCACCCTCTTAGTGCAAGAAATCTGGACAATAATAATAATAATAATAAGAAGAAGAAGAAATCTGACATAATGGGGGGACAATTTTGTTTTAAACTTAGAAATGCAGTAGTCTAACAGGGTTTGTGTTAAGGTGCATTTTCTAAAGGATTCAGAGATTGAAACTCAAATGTATGTAATTATTTAATGAGTTCAATCCTGAGATAATCCCAATGATATGACAACAGAACACAGATTTTATGAGGAACAGACCAAAAATTTGAGGCAAAAATCTGGACATTCTGCAAACATCTGGACAGTTGAGATGTATGGTACACATACTTCTGAAACATGTAGAGCATGTGATATGCACAAAATCCATGTGGGGACAAAAAATGACAACTAGGGACCATACCTCTCAATCTCTAGACACAGAAATCTGGACAAAGCATGACATAATATGTTGACAAAGCACCAAAAATAGAAACAAATTTGAAATATTATATATGAAATATATATTGTATAAACAGAAAGTTGCTAGAATTTCAGAATTTGTATTAGCATGCATCTTCAGAAGGAGATGAAGTCTGAAACTCAAAGGCATGTCATTATTTAGTGACTTTAATCCTCAGATCATACTTACGATTTGTCAGAAAACTTTAAATTTTATGAGGAACAGGGCAACAATAAGTGGCAAAAATCTGGAGAGTATAACGTTGATACAATTACAGGTTTTGCATTCTCATGAATTTTCAGAAGGGTAGAAAGTCTGAGACTCAAATGCCTGTCACTATTTTCTGACTTTAACCCTCAGTACTGTAACAATGACTTGCCAGAAAACCACAATTGTATGAAAAATATGAAAAATAGACCAAAATATGAAGCAAAATCTGGACATTCTAAAAAAAACTGTACAGTTGGGAGGTATGGCTGTACAAATAATTGTTATTCTGTTAGTACAATGTATCTGCATAGAGCCCAAACTAATGAGAGGACAAATAACCAGTGATAGGGGCATATTTGACATAGATGTCAAATGGCAATGTATTTGAATCGAACACTCTCAACCTCTTAGAGTGAGAAACGTGGTCAAAGACATAAAAATTGGGGGACAAAGGGCCAGAAATAGAGTCAGTTTGTAAATGGTCCACATACAAATTTAGGAAGTTGATAGAATATATAGGTTGTACATTAGCATGAACTTTCTGAAGAGCATGAAGTTTGAAACTCAAATGTCAGTCATCAGTTACTGACTGCACTCCACAATGACATGCTGATAATTTGCCAGGAAATCAACGTTATGAGGTAAAGATCACAAATATGAGACAAAAATTGGACAATCCGCATAGATAAGGACAGCTGAGATATAAGCACCCAAATGTCTTTAATATTGAGTCACAGCATTCCAGAGATCATCTCAGTGATAAAGCAGAAAGCCACATATTCAATAAGGAGAACATCTGGACATTGTGGGAATATCTGGACATTTGAGAGGTATGAATGTGAAGTATATGGTCCAAAGACAATACAGGACAGTGTACCTACAGTGCAGAGTATTGAGATATCCTATCCCTGGCATTCTGTACTGAAGCTGTGTTAATGATCTGTAACAGAACATTGGACTGCCATAGAAAATAATTGCTCGGGGCAGTGTGTGCATTGAACAGGGACACACAGACGAATTGTAGGAATGAACACAAGGAAAGAGTACAGGTGAAATTCCCACACGTACAGCAGAGGAAGGCATGTCAATGGAAGATGGTTGTAGCAGCAACATCAAGCACATATCTATATGGTACAGTAGGAATGTACAGTGAAAATTTGTTGTCTGTGACTGACACACAAGATGACATAACAATGGGGAGGATGTGTGTGTGAGATAAGCATCCTTACATGAATAATGCAGAGGACATCTATCAGGGATCTGACATGCAATTGGGGGTAGTATGCATGCTGGGCAGTTGTGCAAATTGATATAACTGAATATGAGTATAGTCTCAGCGGAGGTTTCCAGCATGGGGGTCAAGGTAAAGGGTCATGGCAAACATTACAAGAACACACCATAATCATGGACAATATCTGAATAAAGCCACCACTAACCCCATGCCTCTGACATAACATATGTGATATGGAGTGATAACAGATGAGCCTGCACACACACTAGACAGCTAGTATGATACATCCACACTTTATGAGGGTAACCACGCACACTGTCCTGGTACTATAATATCTGCAGGAGGTATTAAGAGGGACAATGATATACATGCATATGACAGTATGGGCACTACAGGCTAGTTGTCTTGTGTGCATGGCATATATCAGTGAAACAGTTCACACTGTCACAAATTATATACATGCCATTAATGTTGTCAAACACCTATGGATGCAGTGTGTGCATAAAGTGAACAGGTAGCGCACATGCATCTGGTGTAACAACTTGATTGTTTTTCCACACCATCAGACAGTCATGTATATTTCACAGAAAGAATATCCAGATATGGCAATAAGCTGTGTGACAGTTCACTGTGACAAAGGTGGTGCACTTCAGATGCACATCACTGGAAGATGTGTAGGGAAGTACACGGAGGGATGTGTAGGGAAACACGTTTGGGCCGCACATATGGTCACCTTATGGGAATCCTTTGTCAATGAATGTTATAAACTTAAGGACATGTTCTTTACAAGAGGGTACTCCTTGTATTTAATTGATAATATCATGAGTGAGGTTATGACTAAAAGACGGCATGGCCATTTTGCACCGATTCTAAGTTTACACCCACCTGACGGTTCAGTCAAGAGGTTTCTCAACAATTGGATATAACTGAATACACCAATATTGACCTGAATGTATCTTCCTCTGAAATACTGAACTCCAGGCACATGGAGAGTTTACATTCTGCAAACAATTTTGTTAATAAGCTATCTGAGAGCCAACCCACTAACTACAAGTTGAGTTTTTCCACCACTTTTTTATGTGAAGCTCCCTTAATTAAATAAATAATAATCAAGAATTGGAACTTACTAACTGGTGACAAAGAATTTGTAGACATCATAGGTGAGAAACCTATTTGCATTTTTAGGAAGGGTGTCAACTTGAAATTTCCATTTGAACATTCTTACTTGCCACGTACCAATGGACAAATGTTTAAATGTGGGACATGTAAATTTTGTCCATACATTTTGGAGGTTGGTGAGAGTACTGTTAACAACATTAAGGTTAAAATCCCTGAGTGGGTTTGTTGTGCGACTGAAAGAGTTGTTTATTGTGCAATCTGTTCTAGTTGTCCCTGTTTTTATGTTGGTAAAACTGAACGGAAACTCAAGAATAGGATTAGTAAACATGTGAGGAACATTACAGATGGATGTGACTTTAATGCACTTGCAAAACACGTGAAGTTGAATGAGGGACATCAGTTTAAGTTTATTGTTTTAGAAGTTCATAAACAAACAGAGAGGGGGGTAGCCTGGCCGTACCTCCTTGAAAGAGCTGAACTGACTTGACAACTATGACTAGACACTGTGCATAGGCCAGGTCTGAACGGTAGTTTGTCCATTAATAGCCTATTGAAACTTAAGGCACCTAAGAGATGAATCTACATATTTATTAGCTATTATTACCACACTTTTGTTAGATACTATTTCTAACAATTTATTGTCATTTTTACTGTTATCTATTTTTTATTAATACTTTTTTATGTGGTAGGTATGTATACACACCCAGAACTTTTGCAAAAGACTGTTCACTTTCACAGTTTTTAATATTTTGTGGATTTAATTTTATGCTTATAATGATTCTTTACCATTATTTATTGTCTTCCATTACCTTTGTAATGAGTTGTTGACAGAGGGGTGTAAATTTACTAAATGCATTATATTATTATTTTATTCAGGATTTTCAAACTATAATTTTATATGTTACATTTACAAGCTATTTTTATGAAGTACTTTGACATTTTGGACATTTTTATGTTAATTTAAGATGTTGTTTCTTATGCTGTGTTTCCAGACAACTATGACATGTATTTATGTGTATACCACTTTAAACCTATTAGGGGAAGTGACATCACGTATTTGAAATTATTTATTCTGACTTTTGTGTTTTTTTAATTTGTATCTGATGAAGTTCCTTAGTATTGGAGAACGGAACAAAAGCGCTTGTTCCTGTGAACCAAATAAACAACTTTCTGTGGAGTTATAGCCTTCGGTCTACTACTTGTGACAACCTTTGCTTATCATTCAGTGTTTTGCTGTTTTTTTCTGACTTTTAAAGTACATGGAAAAAGATGCATTGTACTCAGTTACTGGTGTGATGAAGGCTGTCAACCATGACATTAGTATGCCCTCAGATGTGCATGTCCTTCACATACCTAGTACATGTGTTACAGTCAAGGGAGTAGTCAGCACTGTGACCACATGGTGGTGCATGTACCACTTACCCTCTACCCCAGGACACAGATCACATACCTATTGGCCTGATTATATTGTGTGATGTCCACATTATATTTGGGTGTTCTGTCTGTTTCCTGATGCAACACATCCCTCCATGTATCTCGTCAATGCAGGTGTTGTCAGGGCTGTAACAGCAGTCTCTGGTAGGGTTTATATCGTAAGTTTGAAGTTTGAAAACTTCGAATCTCATATGATCAACATCATATTACCAAAGTTTTCAAACATCGAATGTTACAATGGAGATCGCCGTAGGGAATATTTCCCTTCACTTCATTGTAGTGCGATCTCAGAGTTAGTATATTTAAGTAGTGGGGGTGTGGGGGTGCAGGGGGGCTTGCCCCCCTGCAAAGAGTGTTCAGGTAGGTTTTTTTATTTTATTTTGTTTATATTGTATGTTCGAAGTTTGAAAACTTTGCTCATATGGAGTTGACCATATGATATTCGAAGTTTTCAGACTTCAAACATATAATATAGACCCCTCTGGTATGTGTTGATATTGTGTGTATTATACTAATATCAAAGTAGGAGTCAATGATTGCCCACAAGCTGTAGTCCTTTGGGTAGCTGTTTGGACACAGCATGTGCATGTCATCTGTGATATCCATTACTTAACTCTGTGGCAGGCAAGGGCCTATCAGACACCCATTATGTACATACTTAATCACTGGACCTGAGGTATATGCCACATCACACATTTCAACACAGTGAGATGCCACATATGTCATACACTGCTCTAACCATTTGGTGATAGAGCTGTTTCTGGTCACATATGACAGTGTTTATTGAATACCACAGTGTGATTTTTGAGGACATCTATCAGATGTAATGGACCTGGTGTAGCAGTAACAACTCACACAGGTCTGTTGACTACACCTAGAATATTACTAGTATACATATAGAAGAGGTCCATGATGACATGTTGGTCTACCTCAGAGTTGAGGATAGTCAGAATGTCATATATATACATGCATGCATCAGGGGCTGTCCCCCCAACCCAGGTGGATGCATGTTGATATATGCCCTTGTACAGGAACATAGGCTGTGTAGAGGGTGTGTTGAACTATGTATTCTACCATATCAGGAAGGTGTATGTGCTGGGTCATGCCATAGCTAATCTGTGAATTTGTCAAAGCACATTGATTCCATGTGATAGGCCTAGAGGAAGGTAAGACAGTGCATACTGCCTATTGTGATCTGGTCTAGGGTTTTGACACAATCACACATGCAGGCATCATTGAGAAAACACCCAAGTTGGGGATTAAACCTTACATCAGTTGATGAGTAAACAGTTTGCTCACTGACAGATCACATCATTTGATAGTTGATGAATTGACCTGTACTAGCAGAGCTGTCACCACTGGCAAACACCAGGGCTCTGTGCTTGGACCTTCACTGTTTGAACAGTATTTCTTGACTGTTCAGGTTAATGTATATGGCCTTTAGCTTACCAAATGTGCTGGCTCTTGCATATTATGTGCAATCATTGAGTCCACCAATGGTGGTAACATAGTACAGGAGGAGCTAACACACAGCTGATTCATGAGAAAGGCACATGTTCTACAAATAAAAGCAGAAATGTGTGCTTGTAATATTGTCTGTCTGAACAGTGGAGTTTCATGTTAATCACAGCATTAACAATAGTCCTGCTATGCAGAAACCCAGTAATGCAAGCACTAGGAACTCATTTAGATAGCAATCTGAACTTTGACCATCAAGTGTCCAAACATCTATTGAAAGCCTATGTTGTACACATCATAAGTCACACCATCATATTGACATCTTAGGATTGTATGACAGCACTATAGTCAAACTACATTATACCACTAAAAGAGTATAATGATCATTTTACATGTACCTCACCAGACACATATACCAGCTGGAGAGATCATAGGACTTTCTCAGCAAGATAACACAGGGCCTACACACCATGCCATAATGTATCTGGGTAGACTAAAAGCTATTATACTGTAAACTTTACTGTATAGGATGACATGACCTCTTCCTGGCCCCCAGACCAGTCTCTGACCTTGCCCGGGTGGGAGCACTGCATATCTAAAAATGTAATATAGCTGATGACATCAGCAGGGTCTGTTGGAGACCACATAGCAGTGTCCCACATGGTGGTGTAAAATGCTCTCTGTAATGTCAGTCAACAGCTTACACACACAAACACCCCCCCCCCAGTTTACTGCAGTGAGAATAGAATCCCTACCTGTCTAAATACACAGGCTACAGAAAACAGTACTTTGCACAAGCACCATGGCACAAGTCTATTCTATACAGGAGTGCAGGTGAACTTATAGTAGAATATATCTGCAGGCCATGTGGGAGAAAAGAGGTTGGAAGGCCTGCATACAATGGATGTGTAGTCATGTGCATATATCAAAATACTGGCAATCCATGCCATTGGAGAAGTAACTGTTGGACACACACTTCTGCTCTTCTGTCTAGACACACACACACACACACACACACACACACACACACACACACACACACACACACACACACTTGACTGCATTGAGAACAGGACCCCTATTTACTTAAGCGCACAGCCTACAGAACACAATTTTTAATGCAAGTGTCACAGCAGATGTTTGATTTATTGATTTATACAGGAGTGCAGGTGAAGTTATAGTAGATGACATCAGCAGTCCATGTGGAAGACTACAGGTTGGGAGGCATGCATGAAATGAATGTATAGACATGTGCAAGTTTCAAAATACTGATAATCCATGCCTTTGAAAAAGTAATTGTTGAATACACACACTTCTGCTCTTCTGTCTAGACACACAAACACACAGCCAACTGCAATGAGACCAGAACCTCTACCTAGCTAAGTACATAGACTACAGATCATGGTAATTAACACAAGTTCTGCAGCATAAGTATGATTTGTAAAGTGGTGCAGCTGAACTTATAGTAGATGACATCAGCAGGTCATATGGGGACAACAAGTTTTGAGGCCTGCATAGGCACATAGCTTCATAGATTCATATGAGGCTACTAGCCTAATAGCACTAGGGTGTGTAGAAGCCTAGTTATATAAAAACACAAATACCCTTATTGAGCATAGTTGGATGGTTGTTTTTAGCAGAGCATGTTTGTGAGCGGCACCAGCTGTCCTGTCCATGAAGGACAAATTGCCAGCTCAGAGGTGATTGTACAATCACTTTACCAGTAGTCAAGGTTGCAATTGAAGATGGTCATTGAGGAACACTGCTTCACATGCCGTGGGAAGCTATTACAACCTCTGGAGTGGCACCTATGTCCCTCATAGACAGGCCTAGTTGTTGCTGTTCACAAAATCCCTCTGCTAACAATGACATCTCAATGTGCTTAATAAAGGTATTCGTGTTTTTACACAGCTAGGTTTCTATTGCCTCATGTATAGTAATAACCATGTACTCCTAAAACTTACCAATGCAATATGTGAGAGATGCAAGTATACAATGGATCTAAAACAAATGTTCTGTCTCTTTAATGTAACAATGGACCAGACATCAAACAGGTTATCAGTGCACACAACTCACCTCCTCAACAAGCCAAGTGCCCAACACATAAACCCACATATACAGATGCTTACTGAAAGAGCACTGACCTTGCAAATGCAAACCTTCTGCACACATGACAATCCAAATGGAGCCCACTACACATAAAAAGAGATGCATCAGTGTCTCACCCATTAAACCCTTAAGGCAAAACACCTCAAAACTAATGTCTTGTTCATAGGTGAATCCATAGTTAGACACACAGATGCCTCCCTCACCAGGTTGTACAAGGAGAAAGTCATGGTCTGCTGCCTGTCAGGTGCCAGGATTCACAAAGTCATGCATGCACTCAAGTCTCTCAACAACAACCACAGTTACACCTCTGTCATACTCTATGTTGGAGTAAATTAATTGAGATGCACCTCACTGGGCTATATAAAAAGAGATATGACTGACCTCTCAGATTATGTCTCTCAGACAGGTATGTCCATAGCCCTAAGCAGCAGCATTCTATCTTCAGCCAGGATGATGTCTGAATGCAAACAAAAGAATTATCTACTTCAATAATTGATTTAGCTACTGGTGTCCCTCAAGCGGTTTCCAGTAGTTGTCAGGCTGGTATGATATGGTCGACAGACCATGCTGCTTTGCCAGGAATGGTCTTCATCTGTCATCTCTTGCCTTTTGGTTACTGGCCAGAGTACTTGCCTCCCCAGTAGTGACTTTTTTAGACAATGTCATAAGAACAAACTTCCTAATGTAAAAATATCCTCAAAATACAACCTCAAGGTTATACTGCTTAATGCTAGGAGTCTTAATCGGAAACTATCTTTACTGGAAGAACTTCTTAATTGGGAAGATGATGTTTGTGCAGTCACAGACACATGGTTTAGGGCCACAGAGAGTACTCCAGCCAATAAAAGCTATAATGCTTTCTACACATTCAGGTTGCAAAATGAATGTGAAAGAACCAAATTCATTGTATTCATCTTCATAAAAGACAAGTACACCTCAAGACAGGTTAAGCAGTATGAATTCCTAGAGTTACTAAAAGTCCAACTAGTTGTAGGAGAACCCCCCCCCCCATGTCATTGTTAGCTACAGGTCCACAGATATGAACCATGAATTCCACACAGTGCCTTCCTGGATCTACTTGAGTCACTTATAATACAGCCAAACACACTAGGCATGGGTAACTATAACTATCCTTCCATCTACTGAGATACCTATATGAGCTCAAAAACACTCACTGTAAGGTACCTGCACTTTGTAAACATGAATGTTGAGTGTCCTTGACTAGTACTCACCGACATGGGATATAGGTGCACCACCCCATGTGTGAGACCATCCCTGGAAAGGTCTGACCATAAATCAGTCATATTCAATGTAGCAATCATACCTGCCACCCCATGATCAAAAAGTGGAGAAATCTCTGCAAAGAATATTATAGCCTCCTATGTGATGGCCTTTATAGTTTCAAACCTACTGCCACCACTGACAGTATAGAGTCCTATACAGAAGTGTACACAAATGCCCTGTATAAACACCGTTACAAGTGTATAGACTTAGCTGTACCAGAACAGATCAAAACTTGCTCACGAAAAAAAGCCACCCTGGTGGACATCCAGCATAAAGATTATACAACAAGAATAAGAGGGAACAGTCTCAGCAGAAAAACTCCCTCCATACCTTGAACAAGCAAATTAGAAATCTCGTAGATGCTTCTAAAGCTAATTAGAAAACTATGTTATCATCTATAGCTAAAGATAATCGCAATGCATTCTTTAGCTATGTCTGCAATGTAAAAGGGAAGGCCCAGCTTTGCACCAAATTCAGAGTGGGTGGTACCATTCATACTGAACCTGAGAACATAGCCAACCTGTTAGCAGACAAGTTTGGCAACAATTTCACATCCTTGTCTCTAGTGTTCAAACCACTCAGCATACCTATCAACAGTTTGCTGCCTATCTCCAAATAACTTTTCATAACCGCACTCGTCAATGGCAAAAATACAGCCTGTATGGGACCAGATAATATCCCAGGCTGCTTACTGAACAGTCTAAAGCAAGAGTTAGCAGAACCACTAGGTACTGTCTTCAACTACAGTCTAAGTACTGGCTTTGTTCCAGAAGAGGGGAAAACAGCAACTGTAATACCCTTGCACAGAGAGGGTCCCTCAGTCAACCCAGAGAACTATACACCCATAAGTCTGACCACCCTTGCCTGTAAGGCCATGGAGAGCATCATCTTGGATCTTATCAACAAGGACATTTCTGACCTTCAAACTCTTCACCAAGCTCACTTTGGCTTTGTCAAGGGATGATCAAGCCTGCTAACCTAGTGGAATTTTAAAGAGTGTCATAAAAGCCCTGGATGAAGGCAAATCAGTACATACTGCCTATCTCGACTTGCCCAAGAGCTTTGACAGAATCCCTCACAGAGGCATCATAGCAGAACTCATCCACCTGGATATTAACCCATACATCATTGTATGGGTAGCCAACTGGCTCACTAACAGAATGCATATAGTCATAGGTGGGGATTTCACCTCTCCCAGCAGACCTGTTAACAGTGGTGTCCCATGAGGGTCTGTGCTGAGCCCCCTACTGTTTGGAATCTATTCCTCAAAAAAAATCAGGTGAAAAAAGATGGCTTGTTGCTCAACAAGTTTGCTGACAGCTGCAAACTGGGAGCAATCAATGAATCCACAAACGATGTCAACATACTACAAAAGTGTACTTACATACATAAATGATTGTTGCCAAAGTGGCAGACTCAAAGTTAACCCAGAATAATGCACTATTATCTCTTTCGGGAAAGGAGAAGTCTGTGAAAATTACACTATTAATAATACCCCTCTATGTTCTAACCCAGTGATGAGAGCTTTGGGAATGCAGGTTGATGGCAACTTCACCTTTGATCATCATCATTTCACAGTGGTAATGAAGGCCCTTTACATTGCACACCTCATACATGAGGGCATAGCAGCCAAGACTAAGGATGTTATAACTCCACTGAACTCGTCCCTCTTCAGACCATTTATAGAGTACAGTGTTCCCTTTTACATGTACATTACCAGACACCTGCAGCAGCTAGAGAGACCTCAGAGGTTTCTCACTAAGAAAATCCAGGGACTTTCAATACATTACCTACATGGACATACTGAAGGCCCAGTCACTGTATTCTGTATTATATAAACTGCTGAGAGGTGACTTGTGGCTGGCCTACAGAGAAGTCTTGAACCCTGCCTTAATGGAAATCCTGCATTTCCACAAATCACATGGGACAAGACTCATTCACTCTAGGGACCTTAACCTAGTCTGTGAAATCAATAGGACATGCTGCAAAGACAGATATGTCTCCCAGAGATTGTGACACCCATTGAACAAACTCACAATTCATGTGAAACTGAGCTCAACAATGACCCTATTTAAGTGTAACTGGGACAATTGGATGGGAAAATGTAGATTTACCCTGGGGGTTTCACCTATGTCACTGTTAGACAGGGCTGACCAGTGCTGATCATGGACTTACAAATGTAGACTACATATCTTGGTCTGTAAGGGAACAATGATACAACTTGGGTAGGCTTGACAAGGCCCTAGGGTCATTAGTCTAGTAACCTTCTATGAACCTATGAGCCTAGGACCATTATGGTAGTAGCCTTGTATGAACCTATGAAGTTATAAACCTAATCAGGCCTGCCAACATCTTGTCACACACACATGTGCTGCTGATGTCATGTACTATAAGCTTAGCTGCAGTCTTGCAAAAATCAGACTTGTGCTGTGGTGCTTACATTATGTACTGGGTTCTGTAGTCTCTGTACTTAGATAGGAGTTCTATTCTCACTGCAGTCAACTATGTGTGTTCTTGCTTGACATTACAGTAAAACTCTTAACACAGCACATGGGACACTTCTTCTTCTTTCGGATTTTCCCAGTTAGGGGTCGCCACAGTGGATCATCTGTCCGCTCATGATTGGCAGTGGAGTTTTACAGTGTTGAGTTGCCAGTCCGGTGCCCAACCTTCCACAGAAGGCACACACACGCACACACTCACACCTAGGGCCAACTTAGAGTGTCCAATCCACCTACTGCATGTCTTTGGGATGTAGGAGGAAACCGGAGCACCCAGAGGAAACCCACGCGACCACAGGGAGGACATGCAGACTCCACAGAGAAGGCACCCCAGCCGAGAATCAAATCGGAGAACCTCTTGCTGTGAGGTGGCAATGCTAACCACTGCACCACCATGGCCACCCTAGCACATGGGACACTGTTATTACCATATTCTCAGTGGGCACTTATGATCTCATCAGCTATATTAGATGTCTGGATATGCAGTCATTCCATCATGGCATGGTCAGATACTGGTCTGGAGGCCAGGCAGATGTCACCTCATCCTATACCAGGCAGATGACAGTGACATGGCTTTTAATCTATCCACATACATCATGCCATGGTTTGTAGGCCTTGTATTATCTTCCTGAGAAAGCCCTGTGGTCTCTCCACCTGCTGCATGTGTCTGTAGAGGTACATGAAAAACAAGAGCATGATACTATATTACTGTTCTGATGAGGTTTAGCTACAGTGCTGCCATATAGTCCTAAGATCTGAATAAGATGGCGTGACTTATGATGTGCACCATATGATTATCCTGGAAGATCATTAAAGAGATAAGTTAGAAAGTAATGATACACATTGCAGTTTCTGACATCAACACCCTTACAAGAGCATTTACTATAACATTGTGAAATGTTCATGTTGTCAACTGTCTAACTTTCGAAGACCAATATAAGTGAAAGGTACAATGACCAGTTCAACAACACAAATGCAGATATACTAAGCACTAAGTTAGTTATGCACCCTCAGCATCAGACTTAGCTTTTGTATATCTGAATCCAAAAGTTAGAAAACCATCATCACTTCCACATGGTGTTGTTTGTGGGGGGTCAGGAAGCCTAGGCTGACACAGAAAGTTGGTGAGTGTGTGTGTGAGTAAGAAGAAAAAGAAGGCAGACAGTGGAATAAAACAACAATTGTTCAGTAAGAAAGCTGAGTAATTGTTGTGTGTGTTTCTGTAGGGGTCTTCCAGATGAAATTGGTGTGTGTGTTTGCATGAACACAGCCAAGCTCTGTGCTAGTTCTATATCTTAAGATCATAGCATCATAGGAGATTACTAGGCTATTTACCTGGAGGTCATTTTAAGCCTAGCTGTTTCAACCCAATGTAATACTGTAGAAGTACTAGTCAATACCCAAGTTTGCATTTAGTGATGGCTGCTCATGTCCAGGAGGGTTGTGGGTGCTATCCCCAGTAAGAATTTATGGAGCCCCATCTACTCAATCAGTTTCTTCTTGAACAGTGTCATAGATGTGGTTTGTTTTACATGAATTGGTAGCCTGTTCCAAAGACGTGGCAGTCGCTGGAAGATAAATCTGTCCTTCCAGGAAGTGTTATTTAAGTTGCAGGATATATTTAAGTCCCTGGAACAGGTAACCCTAGACCCATTTGATTTATGGATATGCAGTAAGTTCATTAGGTTTGGGTCCGGGGTTGCTGTGTAGGCCAGGCATAAGTCGTCCCTAAGAAGTCTATACTATATGAAGTATAGTAACAGGGACTTTAGTCAATCCATGTAGGGCACATGTTGGAAGCTCTTCATCTTCTTTGTTAGAAACCTCTGAGGTTTCCCTAATTGCTGAATGTGCTTAGTACAGTACATACCAAAAGGGGGGTTATACTTAATTATAGTCCAAATAAGTGCTGAGTATAGCGGAGTTATAACCTCTTTTGCTCTCAAGGTAATACCTTTACTAATCAAGTGAGGCATGTGGAAAGCTTTCCTTATAATGGTAGACACATGGTGGTCAGAGTTAAGGTAGCTATCAACCTGTGATCCCAGGTTCCTTACCACTTCATGGGTAATTAGAGGATTGTTGTCGATTTGATAGTGTGAAGGGGCATGGAATGATGATGCATTTCTTTGCATTCAGTTTGAGACCATGACTAATACACCAGTCACTGGTCTGTGTGAGACCCTCCTGCAGTATACTGACATAACTTGGGGATTCAATGATTCCACCTAGTTTGCAGTCAACTACAGACTTGATCAGCCACAACCGTTTAGTTTTGACCTGGACTTCTGAGAAGTATATATCCAATAGTAGGAGACCCAGCACTGACCCATGCAGCACCCCCACTGGTAACAGTTCTTTTGGTTGATGTGGAGTCACCCACTTTTATAGTGTGTGTCTAATTTGTGAGCCAGTTGGCAACCCATCTTACAATCAAGGGGTTTACATTCAGTTTGCTAAGTTTATTAGTAATGCCTGAATGTGGGATTGTGCCAAAAACCTTTGCCAAGTCGAGGTATCCTGTGTGCAGAGATTTGCCCTCATCAATGGCCTTGGTCACACTTTCAAAGAAATCCACCAGATTTAACAGACAGGATCTACCCTTCATGAAGCTGAATTGGGTGGGATCTAAGGTATGGAGGTCACCAATGTGTTGATTTATGAGGTCCATAGTGATATGTTCCACAGCCTTACAGATGAGGCTGATCTGGCTCATGGGTCTGTAATTCCTTGGGTCTGTTGCTAGGCCACCTTTGTGGAAGGGATAACTGTAGCTGTTCTCCATTCCACAGGAACAAAGACTGTGGATATGCTATGAATGAAAAGGGTACTTAGTGGTCATGCTAGTTCATGTTTTAGCCTGTTTAGAAGACAGCCAGCCTGGGATGTCATCTGGCCCCATAGAGGCCATCCTCTTTACCTTGGACAGGGCTTTGAGGACCTGGTTTTCAGATATGTAAGATGGGGGGGGTGTGAGAGGGGATAAGGGAGTGACATTTTCACCAGACGTATCTCTCTGGGGTCATTGTGTGTGATACTGATGGCCACCAGTTCTGCACATGGTTGGGTCCTATCCTTTAAGTTACTTACATAGCTGTAAAAGGCCTTATGGTTATCCTTTGCATTGTTGGGTCCTTGTCTTTGTTTTCTTGGACAGCAACTTTTGCATTTATTGTAGAGTTTATTGATGCTGGAAGTCCACCATAGCAGCTAGATTTTACTTGGGGCCCTGGTTTGATTCTATCTGGTAATGCAGGGTTTATACTCTTATGCAAGTGATTGTACAGGGCTTTAGTGTACACATCAGCATAGTTACCACTCTCAGCTTGGTGTCAGGTTTGGAATCCATTTATACTTTCGCCTTGGAGGGTACAGTTTGCCTTGGTGAAGTTTTTTTTATCTGATTTCACCCTTTGTGAGTTCTCGTATTAGTGTCAGTTTGAAGGTGACTGATTTGTGGACAGTTTTAACTAATGAGGGTCCAACTGTTTCAACAGAGCAACTGGTGAGCACCAGATATAGAATGTTTGATCTTCTTGTTGAGGTATGCACACTTTGCTCCAGGGCATTTGAATTCACAAAGGCAAGGAACTTTTGTGCTAATGAGTTTGGGTTAGAGTAGGTTTCCCAGTTGATGGTGGGATAATTGAAATCTCCCATAACCAGTGTGTTTGGTAAAATTTGGATTGTCTTCAGTTTGGTTAAGTAGGCTTCATGGGTGTCATGACCCAAGGAGGAAGAGCTATAACTGGCTAGGACTTGAATGGGAGTCTTACCCACCATAACCTGGAGCTGAAGTAACTCCATGGAGTTGTCCAGTCTAACTAGATGGGAGGTGGATTTATCTGTAATATAGATTGAAACACCACCTCCTTTTTTTTCACATGGTCATTTTGTGGTCTAAAGGTGTGGAAGGCACTGTAGTCTTGCAGGGCTGGGGTACTCTCTGAGGCCTTAAAACAGGTTTCTCTGACTGCACAGACATCTACATCGTCTAGTGATAGAAGTGCTTCCAGGGTCTGTCAGACAGGTATGAGTTGTGCATAGTAGCAATGGCAGTTCATCGTTGTTGTCCTCGACCATGAGAACTGGCTCTATCAGGAGTTGCACTGGCATGTCCATGCCCACAGTCAGATGCAGTGCTGCTACCTGAACATGGCTGATGTCTGCTATATGAGCTCCATACACAGGGATGCACAGGACCATGACCTCATGGCCTGCCACATGTGGGTGTGAGCAGTAGAACTACTGCTACTATGGGAGCATGATTGGTCACTGCCACTTTGGCTGACAGTAGATGATGTGGCTAACCTATGCCCTCAAGGATGTCATTCACCTCCCAGCAGACATTCCATCACAGACACACCTTGTTTCAACATGTCATTCATTTGACCCAGTGAATCAGCAACACAGTGTAGTGTTTCACATGAATCAGATTTTGCCACATCCATAACCTTGAGTATTTGTATGGAGCACCTCTGGGAACATGCCTGTGCTCCCATAATGACTCTAAACATACTTTAAGTGGTGCAGTAGATGACACCTGTACCAGGTGGAGGAGGGATACCAGACCCCCTCCAAGCACCCCTATCAATCCTCCTGTGTGGCACCTTACCTGCACTTTGGATACAAACAGGCTCAACAGGCACTGAAGCTACAGTAGCCACACTTCCCTGATCAATGTCTTCACCCTCCACCTGTCCAATACATGTGGGCTCAGTGGACTGGGTAGGTGTAGGCCTACTGGTTGTGTCCAGTGGAAATGTAGGGGATGGCTGTATGTCATCCTCTGTGTCAGAGTCAACCTCTGCATCCCCTGACTGTGCCTCAGTTTGGCTACCATCATCATCAGAGTCTATGGATCAAATGACATCAGGTAGCATAGGGCCTACACTACCACTTCCATGATCACCTGTGATCAAAAGCAGGAAACACAGGAATACATTAACATCTGCACTACCATAGTGCAATATATGCCAAACAACTAACAGTGCTGCCACTATTACAGCCACAGTACAACAATACAAACAACAGGCCTGAGATCAAAATCACAAACTGCAATATTTCTTTAAATTGCACCTCCAGAAGATGTACTGCACTGTACTCCATATGGTCCAGGAAGAAGTTAAGCAACAGGTAAGTGCAACATCATCACAATTAACAGTAACATAGTGGATGTCACAAAAGGAAACAGTGCCAGCACAGCTATCTGGAATTATATAAATAATTATATGTCATTTGTGACTATCAGCATGATTCATATAAGATGCTTGTGTTATGAATGTATTAGAACTGTATGTCATGTGTATATCAAACTGCTGATACAGAAGTATGTGTTGAAAAGGTTTTTGCAAAGTGCTTAAATGTATCTACAGTGTGCTCTACTGGAAAAGAACAGAAATGTGCATGCACTATTGTAACTGTTTAAAGGTATATATTTTAACAGTGGAACCTGGAACACGGGATGTTAACTTTATTCTAGACAATTTTCAAAAAAAAACTGAAATTAAATTACTTTATGGCTAGGCTGGAGACTCAGAGTCTATGCTGAGAGGCTTTCTGTACTGTTTTGGAAGTGTTTTGTTGTTTTATGAATTCCAGCATTTGCCAAAGATCTGAGGAAAAGCCCTTGTCTATATATTTTCGCATGTAGATGCTAAATGCTACCAGCTGTCATTAGTTTAGCAGCATATGTGTGCACTGGAACATCATTGAAGAGAGAAGTTAGGAAGTAATGATACATATTGCAGTTTCTGACTTCACAAGCCTCACACAATCAAATAACAGGCAGGATGCAAAACAAAGAGAGTAACAAGAGCAACATATCCTTGTTTGTGTCATAACAGTAACTCACCTTTGCTTCCATCCCAGAAAGAACAGTCCATTCTTGTTTATGCCATAACAGTAACTCACCTTTGCTCACCCCAAAATAACTGTCTATGCTCGTATGTGCCATAACAATAACTCAGCTTTCTTTACCCCTCAGCAGAACAGTTGTACCCTTGTATGTTCCATAACAATAACTCACCTTTGTTCTCCCTGAAAAGAACAGTCCATTCTTGTTTGTGCCATAACAGTAACTCACCTTTGCTCACCCCAAAAGAACAGTCTATGCTTATATGTGCTATAACAATAACTCAGCTTTGTTTCCCTCTCACAACAAAACAGTTGTACCCTTGCATGTGCCATAACAGCAACTCACATTTGCTCTCCCCTAAAAGTGCAGGCTATGCTTGTTTGTGCCATCCAACCTGCCCTTCAGTTGATGGCAAATGCATACCATATTATTGCCCTTTAATATATTCACACATTTTAAGGTCAATAATATAGCATGGCTTACAGACTGCATGTCTCAGAGTACTGGTCAGATAACTGATGCATGACCAGGAATCACAGAAAGGTAAGACAGAGCTGTATAGTTGCAAACAATAATCATAACAGGTTGTGTGATCACTAAGTGCACTATGTCCAAGTAGGTTCATAGATTAATACTAGGCTAATTGCTCTTGTGGGCCATTTTAAGCCTAATCAATTAATGCACGTGAGAATCAAACCTTGTACCTTGTATCGGTAAGGCATGTATCCTGACCATTATGCCAACCTCCATCTGGTGGATTATGGCTTGATGTCAGTGTACATTCTGTTGCAGTTGGTTGTATGATGAATGACTTCAGTTTTTTTGTTGCAAATTTGTTTGTGTGGCAGAGAAGGACAAGGTGCTTATTCTGTTTTTTGAAGGCACATTGGAGTGAGAGTTGAAATCCAGACCTATGTAGACATATCTCATGTGTACTAATATTTTATACTGTGTATGTTATAGATTGCCTTTCCTTCTTTCAGCTATTTCTCCCTTTTTTATTTTCTTTTATACTAAATGATATTAAAAACCTAACAGAAAAAAATACACAATTTGCAAACAAATGAAGAGGAGGTTGGATGTTAATGAAACAGAACCTGTGAACCGTGCACTGCTTACTTGCATTTCTAACCTTGACAGACCTACATGTAACATTTTTAAGTGTAACCTGACATAGCCACTTGATGATGTAAGCAATCACAGTAGCCATTCCATAAACACAAACACTGAGGGAGTGCCTACATGATGTGAACATCCCTACATGGATCCAACTTTTTGGGATTCAGCAAGTCTAATGAGTTAAGACCTCATTTGCATCTTTACCATGCTGACAGCCCTGAATCTACACCATTAGCAACCATGCAGCTAGAGAAACTGAAGTGGAGCTGAATGTTTAACACAGAATGGAGGGTATTACATTTAAAAAAAAATGTTCCTATTTTGAGTCTTTATCCTCTGTTTATTCTAAGCTTACCCAGATACCTTGATCTAGCATACCTCTCAACTGTGCAGATTTTTGCAAATCTAAATATTAATATCACTAAAAAATGGCATGGCATTTAAGTTTCAGACTTCATAATCTTCAGAAAATACATGCTTACACAACTCCTGTTATTCTTTCTATACTTTCTAAGTTAATAAGAGCTATGTAAAATGTGTTCTTATTTCTGTGCACACCTCCTCCTCCGTTATGTCAGATTTTGTCCAGATTTCTAGTGTTAAGATGCTGAGCAGTATGATGCTGAGCAGTATGAGTAATAGCTGAAGAGGTACACAAAGCTATTAACTGCTGCCACTGCTGGTAGGGATTCCTCGCTGTCACTATTAGGTATGTGTAATAGGTGGAGAGATACACAAAGCTGTTAATTGCTTATGCTGCTGCTAACCTGTTTTCTATCAATTTTATTTTTAATTTATAAGAGCAATATTTAAAAAGTGTCACTATTTCTGGACCTTTGTTCCCCATTACCGATGGCTTTGTCCAGATTTCTTGCTCAAAGAGGTTGAGAGATATTTCATGTAGACTCCTTTCCATGGCTATATTCAAAAAGTTTTCAAATACAGATGGAACACTAGCACAGAGGAGTCTACACAGGTCGCTTTCTACCTTGTTGAATCACTCCACCATGTTCCCTTGGTTTATTAGCATGCGATTCAGCTGCTAATATGGCAATTAGCATGCTACAGGGTTTAACTGTTTTCTGCATGGTGAGTGCCTCTATACAGTGCTTATTGAATTCAAATCTTCCCACGTCCATGTGTGCATCATGCCATGATGCAAACATGGTAAAAAAATACCGTGTAGGCTTTTTTGAATCCCCGTTTGACAAGCCCTTCTAATTGACATTAAGGAAATCAACAATTATTCAAAATTCAAAATGCAAGTCAAAAAGCACTTCTTCATCCAAGCCAAATGCTCCTATTTAAACATAGGACATATAACCTAACCTATCTCTTTTCCAAGTCTCTTTTCCTCTTTCAAGATTCACTAAAGATTGACCCACTTTAGAAATTAATGTATATATTGTACATTACACTCTACTTACTACTTACACTTTGCTTGCTCACTGTAATATATCCAACAAACAGCCACAGAACAACTTAGGCAGAACAAACCAATGGGTCATAGTCCAGGTTCATGTAATAAAAAATGTATTTATTAAAACATAAACACTTTCACAGTTTACCAACTGCTTCATCAGATGTTAACTAAAAATGGACTGTTCCACTATTTAAATACTACACTTGATTGATTAAATTAACATATAGAGGGACAACCTCTTAAAATCATTACAATATTTAAAACCATCCTAATTACATTAAAACAATGTATATAAAAACAAATTTATAACTTAAAAATGATTTACAACTTAGGGAATAATGACAGGACTGTAGAGCTATAGAAATACAAAGTATCACTCTATTTATGTATGGTCCTGCCTTTAGTACAGGTTTATTTGGTACTTTGTCATTCAAGCCTTTACCATTATGTGTCCTCATTTTTACTATCCATCTAGTTTCTATTTCTTCAGTTCTATTCGTAATATCACCCAATCTTCCTCCTGTTTTAGTCTTATCTATATCTAGGAACTTAAAACAATGATTTTTACCATGAGGTATAACATGTATAGCCAATGCATTTGTTGTAATTTATTTGCTTGTATTATACAGGTGTTATCTAATTATCTCCTTTAACTCATGGTCTGTCTTTCCTATGTAAAAGGAATGACATTCTAAACACCATGCCAGGTGTATCACGTGCATGGTGTTACAGTCTGCTTTTACTTTAAATACAAATTCTTTCTGCATATCTGGGTGAAAGAATGACCCTGTGGTATCTATATATGTAGAATATTGGCATTTAAAACATGGTTTTGTCTGCCCCATTCCTATCTCCTTTAATTTTTGGACAATATCAACATCTTTTTAAGTATCTCATATTCTTAAAAAGAAAACTTGGGGTAGTTCCTACTACTCCTTTTAACTATTCATTAGCTACTAAGATTGGTCAGAACTTCTTATAAACTTCTAGGGCTTGCCTAACATTACTTGAGTAGCATACTGGCAATCTTACTATTTGCTTTCTAGTTCTGTCTTCATTCCCTAAAGGTTCTATCTCTGGAAAATATGGTTTTGATTTTGTTTTCCTTGATCATTTTACCTGTGTTAAAATATTCTTCATTTCATGTGTATTACAGCCCCACTCTTTAAATCTATTTTCTAACTCATTAACTTTATGTTCAAATAACTCATCCTTTAAACATAACCTGGAGGCCCTTTCACTAAACTATTAAATACATACTTATGCTGTGTAACAAATTGTTCTTAAAACAATTTTTTCTATAGACCTTAGTATTAACACCTTCTCCTTGATGTTTTGTAATACATATATCTAAATAGATTATCTCCACATATGAGAAATCCATAGTAAATTTCAGAAATGAAGTAGTGCTATTAATAAACTCATAAAATGCTTTCAAGGTATCAAAGGTGCCTTTCCAAATCAAAAATAAATCATCAACAAAACATTGATATAATCCAACATAGCTTGCATATGGACCATGCATAATAACTTTATTCTCCCAGGTTGCCATGATGTACCCATAGCTATGCTATCCCTCTAAGAACAATGTCATGCTCAAAAATGTATACATTAGTTTCCAAAACTGTCTCCATAAGAAGACATAGCAAATCAATATTCCTTTTGGTGTACTTGCCATACATCATAAAATAATTCTGTAACATCATTGGACCTCTTTCGTTAGGTATACATGTAAATAATGATTGGGCATTCAGAGTGACAAAAATGAGGCTACTAATTTCTACCTTGTACTTAAAGAACTAGTATAGATCTCTCAATGGTTGTCTAGAGTCTCTCAGAATTATGGGTTCTTATCTAACAGTAGTCTGAATTTCTACTCTAGATATATCGAAATTGAGTCAGTACACTAATGCCGTCCAGAGACTATAGGTCTCATTGGGGATTTAAAGCATTTTTATCTATTTTAGGCATACCTTACATCATTGATATAAGGGTTCTTCTATCAACAAATATTTGTATGTATCATACTCTAAGATATAGAACAGTCATACAACATTGTATGGACCCTATTCACCATTTTATATACGTCATTCATCTCTATATTAATATAAACTTTATCATCTTTCAACATTTCCTTCATAGTAGTTCTATAATGTGTACAGTCCATAACAACTATAGGGCTCCCTTTATCTGCAGGGTGTATTATTATAGTGTCATCATTTTGTAAGTTGTATAAATCCATGTACTGTCCTTTGGTCAATTTTTTGTATGTTTTACTTGTGTGATAAAGACATTCCTTCATATTAAAATTTTTATACAGTTCTTCTATACATAATTTTTCATAAGAGAACAGTCATAGTGGCGAAATATATATCCTTATGGGAACTTTCCAGTTCTATAAAGTGACTCAGCAGATGACATAAAGAGGCTCTGCTAGGCTGCATAATAATGACAGAAAGACAAAGAAGACAGTTAACAGAGAACACTCATAAGAGATGTCTGCTCAACAGTTTAGAGGACATCAAGGGCAGATGAAAGAAATAGTCTAAGAAACTTCTGAATAAAATCCTACGGGGGGCTGTACTGCCACATACACAGGCTACAGTGAAAGAGGAAGAATGATCCATGTTAGAGGCAGTGTAAAGTGTACTGAGGAAGATAATGATATGGAAAGTGGCAGGCTCAGGTACAGACACAGCAGATATGATCAAAAGTTTGGGATCATTAAGAGAAAATGGTTGCTAAGGATACTTTTCACAAAATGGAGAAAGTGATTTATCCAAAATGACTGGAGAATACAAATTCTGGTGCCAGTGTACAAGAGCAAAGTGGATATTCACAACTGCAAGCAGTAGAGAGGTATCATACTCTGACATGCTGCATGAAAATGCTGAAGAGGATGACTGATGAACAAATATGTAGAGAGCAGAGTGTAATATGGGAGATGAACAGGTCAGATTCAGATCAGGATGCAACACAACCAACTAAATATTTGCAGTGAGACAGATAGTGTAGAGGAGTCCAAAGAAGAGATAGGTGTCCCACTGAGCATTCATAGACTTGAGGAAATCATATGGCAAGGTCCCATGAAAGCTGTTTGGTCAGGACTAGAAAGGTTCTGTGTCTGGAGTAGTGTTTAGACTCACAGTGGGGTCCCCAGTGAGTGTGAGTGCGCATCATGGCTCAACTTCAAGCCCACTTTTGTTCATACTGGTGGTAGTCTTATTTATCCAGAAGCAGGTCAGAGAGGGGAAGACCAACAAAGCTGCTGCATATAGACAATGTGGCACTACAGGCAATTCAGAGCAGTCATTTCAGCAAATTAAAGGTCTGAAATTCAAACAAACTAATATGTATGACATAAAACTAAGTAAAGACAAGATGGTAATCATGATAGCAAATAGGGAAAATGAGAAGAAGCTTAAAACTGAGACAGAACGGAAAACAGTGTAATAGTTTAGCAGCTTTTAAAATGTTGGATGTGTGGTTGACAAGAAGGAGAGGCTCAATAAGGAGGTCAAAACTAGAATCAGTAGTGCTGCAGCCAACTGATACAAAGCATGCGGATTAGTGTGTGACAAAATAATGACAAAGAAACTGAGCTGTAAGGTATACAAAATTATGACGTGACAGTGCTTCCATTTTCAAAAAAAATATGTGCAGTGAAGGCAGAGTAGTTGAGAAAGCTTGAGGTGATGGAGGAGAAGTGTCCAGTATGCACGGTAGGATGCACACTGTGGGACAGACAGAATGAGGACATCAGATCAGAAGCAAAAGTTGTCCCGGTTACATAAACGATCAAGGAGAAATGATTACATTGGTTTTATCACGTGCAGGAATGTAGAAATGTATTAAGGTAAATTTTGGAAAGATTGGAAGAAGGAAAAAGGAGATAAGGACATCCAACTAAGAATCTTTAAGAATGGTGGGCATGATTGCCAAAGAAAATGGCTTTTATTATAGAAATATGGCAAATGTGATGCAACGCACAGACTGTATAAAATGGGAAACAAAGACTGAAAATAATGATTATGGACAAGCAGTTTCCATTTCTTCATATTAATGAACTATAATAAATAATCAGTAATGAATATACTGAATTTTTGGTGACCTAAGATCTAGTTTATTTCTGTTTTATGTTTAGTTTTGAAGGCTAAAGACTGAGATCCTGTTCCATTTCAGACAATCCGTGGGATTCAGTAAACTCCATGTAGGCTTCACGTGAAGTCTTCATGGAGTTTACATATTTGCCCAGGGATGCACGGTGAGCAGCAGCGCCCATTACATATTCATGTCAAGCACCGAGTTTAAACATAAAGAAGCATGGTTTTGTGGCTGGCAATTAACTGTGTAAAACAACATGAAAAGCAATCTTGTTTACATCAGGACACAGTCAATTAGCATGTTTGCGCTGAATGCCACAATGATCACCAGGGATTAACCTATAGTTCTTATAGCTCTCAATCTCTTAAGTGCAAGATATCTAAACAAAGCCCATGATGAGGGGACAATGACCCAGAAATAGGGACACATTTGACATACTCGTTCATTAGGAAGGAGCTAGAACAACAAGGTTTATGCTAAGATACATTTTCTGAGGAACTAGAAATGTGAAACTCAAATGTATGTAATTAGTTAGTGTCATCAGTCCTGATACTATTCCAGTGATATGGCAGAAAACCACAAATTTTATAAGCAGCAGAACAAAAGATATAAAGCAAATTTCTGGATATATTGGGAAAATCTGGACAATTGAGAGGTATGATATGTTTATAGTGCAAACACAGTTCAGGACATTATATACAGTGCAGAGTATTGTGAAATCCCATTCCTGGCATTCTGTACCAATGTTGTGTAAATGAATTGTAAGGGTACATGGACTGACATAAAATAAACATTCAGGGGAAGTGTGTGTATTGAATATGGACACACAGATGAACTGCAGGAATGAACAGAGGAAAAGAGGACAGGTGAAACAACTTAATGTACAGAAGATGAGGGCATGACAATGGAAGAAAGCTGTGGCAGCAACACCAATCACATATCAATATGGCACAGTAAGGACTGCAAAGTGAAAATCTGTATTATGTGACTGTCACACAAGGTGACATAACAATGGGTAAGATGTCTGTGTGAGATAAGCATTCTTACATGAACATATATGTTGTATATAACTGAGGTAGGGTGCATTTTATGAAGCTGTGCAAACTGACTTGCCTGAATATGAGTGCAATCTCAGCTGAGGACTCCAGCACGTGGGACACAGGTAAAGACTCATGAACAGCATTAAATGAAGCACACACATTCATGGACAATATCAGAATAATGCCACCAGTAATACCATGTCTCTGACATAGCATATGTGATTTAGAGTCATCAGCACAAACACAATTGTACAACTATTATGGCATGTCTGCATTCTATGAGGGTAATCAAACACACTGTCCTGACACTGTTACATCTGCTGGAAGTGTTAGGAAAGACACTGTTATACCTTTATGTGACATTATGATCAATACAAGCTAGCTGAATGGTGTGCATGGCATATATATATATATATATATATATATATATATATATATATATACATATATATATATATATATATATATATATATATATATATATATATATATATATATATATATATATATATATATATATATATACATATATATATATATATATATATATATATATATATATATATATATATATATATATATATATATATATAATCCAAATAAACGTACTGAGAGACAACCAAGGCAGTCATAAAAAACTTATAGATATAAAATTCCAGACTTCCAAGAACGCTATAGCTCCGTAATGGATAAAAAAACAAGTCTTGTTTAATACAAAAACACAAACACAGTAAGCGCTTTCACCGTAGCTTCATCAGACTGTTAAAATTCAAATGTTGATTCAATCACATTTATAAACTTCAATCAATGACGTATGATGAATCAATTAACCACAACTAACTGATGTTAAAGAAATACTGCAAGAAGCTTTTGACGCTTGCAAATACATCCAAATATATAACAAATGTCAATATCTGCAATAATATTAAATGTTATATACCTATTTACTCTGAATAAAATAATTAACTAAATTAAATTAAATATTTAAACAAATAAATAAAAATATATATATGTATAGTTAATAAACTTCTAATATATATAACAATTTTCATAAAAAACATTCATAAATTGTTCATTAATTGATTCAAGAGAAGCTACCTGTTCTAAATGGTGCGATATGATAAATATACTTGAAAAAATATATATATACTACAATTGCTACTTCCGGTAAAAACATAAAATAAAATAAAATACGACTATGCATAAAAAATCTAACAATGCATTACGAATTATCTTATGAAAGCTATAGCTGTGTAGCGATTATCTTATAAGTTTATATAATACTACCTATACTATATACTACAAAAAAGCTAGTATAATTAAACATGAAGTAATGCGTTGCATCTACTGCATGCAATATTAGCTAAAATGAAGCATAACCTAAAGTCAAAATTAGTACACTTAATATATATATATGTTTGTCTGAAATAAACTAAATAAAATGGAGTGAGAAAACTAATACATAGGGCATGGCATATATTTTACTTGTAACTAGCTGAAGGATACCATATATTATACATCTGCTGTGACCATGCCTATATGAAACCAAAAAAGTATTTATATATGGAAAGCATAATGTATGCGATTAAAGACCATAGTACATGCATATAAAAGACCTTTTATAAATCAGCATTGCTAAACTTCCACTAACAGATACATAAATATCCAATATGCATATATATATACATTTACCCTACGCTTTTAAGCACCTGGCTCTCAATATAGGTTTTAATGACGCTCTTTCATTTATGCCTTTGCCCTGGTCAGATCGCAATCTCATAATCCAGTCTATTTCCTTGCACTCAGTCTTGTTACGTATGTTCCCTTCCCTAATGTTAGATATAACAAGATCAACAGCCATAAATTTAAAAGAGTGGCCATCTCCTTCGCACATTATATGTTTAGCTAATGCATTACGTGTATAGCCTATCCTAATGGCATATAAGTGTTCCCTGATTCTAATACGGAACGCCCTATTAGCTTTGCCTATATAGAATGCCTGACACTGTTGGCATGATGCTAAATATACTAAATTGTGTGTATCGCATGAAGCTGTAACATGAAAATAAAAAACTTGTCCAGTATCGGGATGAACAAAATAATTCCCTGAGAAAATGTATTCGCAATAGTTACAGTGGCCACATGTATAAGTACCTACACTTTCTGTCACTGTCATATTTATGGAAGTCACATAAAATATTTTTTAAATTAGGTTTATTTCTAAATTGATATACAGGACATTCACCTACTATTGTTCTAATATCCTTGTCAGAGGTAAGAATAGGCCAGTGTTTCATTATAATATCCATTACTAGCTTCCTATCTTGAGTATAATACTTAGGAACCTTGGATTAAGTTTATTTCCTACAGTGGATTTCTCATTTGTATATGCAGAATAGTTAAGGTAAAGTTTTATTCTTCCTAATAGCTCCTATGTCTTTTATACATTTATTGATATCTGTTTCTTTGTATCCACGTTGAAACAACCTATGTCTAAAGTTATTAATTTCCACTTGAAAATTCTGTTCTAGTACATTCAACCTAGAAATACGCATACTCTGACCTTTTATAATATTGTCAAATATATAAAATGGATGCATGCTAGATCTATGCAGAAGGGTGTTGCGATAACATGATTTACGATAAACTCCTGTATTGACTGAATCTCCCATTACTCTTTCTACATACACATCAAGATAGTGTATATTGGTGTAAGAAAACTCATGTGTAAATTTCAAGAAGGAAGTCATCCACAAAACGTCATCCACAAAACGCTTATAAAATCTTATAGCTATGTTCATTGAAGTTATACTAGAAAATAACATCTTTATATATGATGAATGCATTTATATGCAGAGGGACGGCATAGCTATGGGCACGTCTTGTGCTAATAGCTACGCCAACCTGTTCCTGGCTGACTGGGAAGAACATACACTGTTTAAACATCCTTTACACCTACAACATGTATGTTTTTATAAGCGTTTTGTGGATGACGTTTTCTTTGTATGGCATGGTAAAATTTTGGTTTTGCCAATGGACTTCAGATAACTAGTTTGCAAACAGTCGAGGGTTCAGCAGAGGTCCTTGTAGTATTCCACTGGTAACTGCTCTAGTGGTGGAGGTGGACTCCCCAACTCTGATGGTGTACATTATGTCAGTGAGCCAGTTGGTTATCCATCTATTAATGTATAGGTTAATCCTCAGATGGGAGATTTTCTCTATGATAACTGAATGGGGGATTGTGTCAAAGGCCTTTGCTAAATCAACATAGGTGGTATCTCCTGTTATCACTCATCCAGGGTTTTGGGGACATTATCAAAGAATTCCACTAGATTTAATAAGCAAAATCTACCATTAGCAAAACCAAAATGGGTCAGTTCAAGTGTGGTGAAGGTCACCTATGTCCCTGTGGATAAGGCCCATGATGATTCTTACCATAGTCTTACATTTAAGGTTGGCTAAGTTGTGTTCCAATAGTTCTAGTTCTGCATGCTACCAGATTGATGTGCCTTGCATATCACACAGCATTTGATATTAATTTATATAGTGTAGTTCACATATGTGTGAAAAATGTACTGAAATACCAAGGTTGCAGTGCATGGGGGAGGTAACACATGGCAGTATTGTACATATGTGACATATTTGTTAGATAGGGCCTTCATTTTGTTATGTTTCCACATGTAATTTCATGCCATAAAGAGTAAATGGACAGTAAACAGCATTAATACATACTAATAGTGATTTTGCATAGTGCAGCGGTGAGCAGTGTGTTTGCACTACAGTTGGCAATGTGTTTACATATGAGAGATACACATTTTCATTACTTCACCCTGTTTTCGCATACTTAAGCAATGTGCAAAACATGAGCTGCATTGCTAAAAGTCTGAGAGTTAGTATTGCATCTATGAAACACACCTGCTGCTTAGCTGACTCTGTGGCAGCAGGTATAAATGCATTGACACATTTCTCTTTAAGTCCGGATTATAGTGGGTTTGAATCCAGGTATATGTTAGTTTGTGTCTTTCGGCTTTTCCCCGGTTATGGGTTGCCACAGTGGAACTCCGGTCCACTAATGATTGGCAGTAGATTTTTTTTTTTATGTACTGGCTTGCCAGGCCTAACACACAACCTTTCAATGAAGGAACGCCCATTTACGCATATCGCCACACAGAAGACGCTCTAACTGAGAATCGAACGGGCAACGTCTAACTGTGAGGTGACAACGCTACCGCAGCACCACCACCACAGTGAATCCAGGTATATGTAATACTTTTAAATACACAGTGATGATGCTATGACATTATTCTTTGTAGTATATTCAGCATATGTTATTGTGTGTGTGTTGATGTAGTCCAACAGGTTTAAGTGGCATTGCACAGAGTTAACTGTATGAATGTATATCTTCTCATCTTCGCTTGGGATTTGTGCACATTGCCAAACTCCTCGTAAACATAGAAGCCAAAAAATAAATGGATCCATTCTTTTTTCCAGTACTTTTGTGCGTTGTATGATTTTATTTTTTGACCAGATTATAGATGTTAAAATGAGGTAGGTAGGAAAGTGGTGAAATGGGGAGGAAGCAGGGTAAAGAAGAAATGGAAATCAATACAGGAATGTGCAGGATGGACGTAGGAAAGAAGCATAGTTATCCATTATTTCAACAGTAAAAACTGATGACATTTGCAGATTATTAGCTGAATTTGGACTGTCACATCTAGAAAGAAGAATGACAACAATGTAATCATGCTGTATAGCCAATTGGACTGAATCAAATCTGTCAAGAAGACACATGTTCAAAATGGAGAGCTATGTATGGGATATTTTTTGTGTGGGACAGGTTGCCATTCTGTAAGATTGGAATGCTGCGTAAGGGATGTAGGTATCTCTGTGTCAGGTAAGTTGGATAGGTGCAGAAGCAAATGCAAAGAAGACAAGACACAGGAATGGTGAGGGATACAAAATGTTGGGGGACACCATGATTGGGGTGAAGGAGGGGACAACACAAGTTCATGCCCATCAAACTTGGAGAGAGTGACAATTGAGTCCTCACCCACTAGACTGTCATCACTGTCCCTTACTCCTCTGATGGCTGTAGTGCTTGATGTCTTCTCCTCCTATGTGACATGAGGGAGAGCAGCTTCTTCATTTGGTGTAAGTGTACATCAATGGTCCAAGACCCTAAGCACCAACCCTCACATCTCCAAGTAGGTGATGAAATTCCCACCTCCGTCACTGCTCCCGAAGGGTACCACTGCATGAGCTGCTGGGGCAGTACTACTTGAGGTCACAGATAGTGCATGAATAGCACAGCAATGGTAATGCTGCCAAGTTGGACCCCAGATTTCATGGGCATCATGGCTGGAGCCAGTGAAGTGGGGGCAGACTGATCAACTGGGGCTGGCCTACCTTGTTGTGCTGTGTAGAATTTAGTGATGTGGTACACATGGATGACATGGAGACATTTTGATGACACATAATAGAAAATAAAAAAGAAAGCTAAGGGTTGGGTGAATGAAAAAAAAAGGATAAATGAGTACCATTATATGTGACATACAATGCATTAAGAAAATTATGCAACTATGTTATCTGAAGTATGACATTTAAGGTAACATCCTAACAGATGCACACTATAACTACTGATTGCTGACAGTAATCCTTGAAATGTGCATATATTGCATATATGCATTTTCCAGTTACACAGATTACAGTTAACATCAGGACATTTGTGCTATTTGTACAGAGTTTAATTTAATGTAAATATTATTATAGAAATGCAGTATTTTAGAGGTGTGATTCAGGGTATTTGAACCAACAACCTCTGACTACAGCCTAATATTTGACTCCTAAAATTGTTTTTTATTACAGAGTAATGCATACCTACTTGCTTTTATGGTTAGGCTATGCATGTTCAATCTGTGACAACTGTATAAAAAAAAACCTATATTTAACTTATACAGGTACAATAATACTTTTTATGTACTGCATACATACTACTTTCACCCATCAGTCTCCCCATTTGATCAACATGAGCCTGTATATTGAACTCAGGTTTGGCATTAGCTGGGGAAAGAACAGAAAAGAACAGAAGAACATTATGCATACCAGTCTTGTCTATCTTTAGCTTTCTAACTATTACAAGTAGTCAGTCATTATCCTATTAACACAGCTGTGGGATGTTTGCAGTCTCAAATTTAATCAACCAACAGTTTTATGCCTCTGTAGGTGATTAAAATGATTCATACACTGTTTTCCAGTGTTTGAGATTCAAGTATCACTGGATACAGCTTGAGCCAAACTATTTGGCACCTCAGACTTGTACTGGGAGCTAGAATAGTCCCCCTGCGGAAGCCTTTGGCTGTGGTGCTTTACCTGGAGTCCAATAAATATCTGGGACTCCTGGACACCCCACCTCTGTTCCCTAAACTGGACACCTTTTCCTCTAATATGAGACATGTCTGACATCCAAACTAAAGTAATGGCATCTGATGCTTTCTCGCCAGTTCCAGTTATCACATTTTCTGGTAGTTATCTAACCTGAGCAATGATGCCAACCGCATCTGTGTGATGTTAAGTGGAACACAGCAGTGCCAAGCAGGGATGAAATAAATACTTGAAATGGAAAATTAATCTTACACTTGGCCTTAGTTTGAGGGATGTCTGACGATGTAGCATGGAAATATATCTTAGAACTCAGAAGGTGACTGTTAAGTGAGTTAAGTTTGCAGACATGCTCTGGGGGCATAAATGTCATGACCTGATACATTTGTTTTTGCCTTTATAAACTGATAAAATTGATTTTTACAGTGTGAAATTCAAACCTATGCACAAGGGACAAACCATTTTCTTTCACAGTGTTGATTTTCCATCTTTGCACAGAAGAAGTGCTACTCAGACATAGTCAGGAATCATTCATAAGTCATGTATGTGTGTGACCTGACAAGGTTATTGTATATAGATCAAGTTGTGTATGTGTGTTATGTAATTGTGAAGGCCATGTAAGTCCAGGTAGCAGAATTATACATACAAAAGTATAGTAAACAATATACCCGCAGTCATACATCTGAAAACACAATAAGGGTGTCTTATCTCTCATACTGTACACATAATTCATATCAGCTCCATTATCTAAAGTGTTAATAGTGAGAGTGAATATATTGGAAGTGCAACAACAGAAAATATGTATGGAATATCCTGTATTAGAACCCAGGACCATGTGTATGGCAGTCATACACTTACACCTGTTGCCACAAGAATGTCAAAATAACAAGTGTCTATTTTTCAGGTCATTGTTATAAATTGCACTGTCACAACAGTAAAAATAGGTTGCACACCATGTACTAGAACCCAGAACCATCTTTATTCCAGTCTTACACTTACATTTGCTGCCAAAAGACTAGATACATGACCTTTCCATAATTTCCTACTCATTCTTAAGTTCTCTGTATTAACTGCTGTGCAATGCCACTTAAAGTGTTTGAGCGGTGCCAAAAAATTAATTGAATGCATCCATTTTGAGTAATTGGCTGTCTGAGTCCTGTCTGCAGGTATTGGGGAAGCTTGATAACCTCCACCCAATTCCAGTAAGCAAAGTTGCATGATGGAAAACAAAAACTGCAATGTATTGTTCTTTTGTACTTTTAGAGGTGCCCTGTATGCAGGTTTTCTACAGCTGTTCTGTCTGCTTCCTGGATAAGCCACTAGTCAGTGTTTGTGCACTGCTAATCTTTGTGCAAATGAGATAAGTACAGCCAAACTCAACATTCACTTTTCTCTGTTTCCCTTGTTTGCACTAAGGAATGCACCAGGCAAACACTGCCCCCCCCAAAAAAAAAAGTAAAAGTAGGTGGAATTAGTTGAAATGAGGTTATTTCTACATAGGTCTGGGTTCGAACTCATTCTAATGAACCTTCATAATACAGTAAGGGGGCCTTATCCCTTATTGCCACACAAACAGCTTTGCAACAAGTAACTGAAATCATTCTACATATAACCAACTGCAACATCATCTCCAGTACCAAGAAACCATATAACAGTTATTTGTGCATGTATTAATTTTGGATGTAGTGCACTGAGTGATCACACAGCCCTTTATGAGTATTGCTTGCAAATATGCAGCTCTGTCTTACTTCTCTGTTTTTCTTGCTCATTTTTGTCTTATCTGACCAGTAATCTGAGACATGCAGTCTGAAAGTCATTCTATGTCATTGTACTTAAAACGTGTGAGAATATTAAATGGCAACAATACTATACAGTTGCCAACAAATGAAGGGGAATTTGGATGTTAATGTACAGAACCTGTCAATTTTGTGCTGCTTACTTACATTTCCAACCTTGACAAAATTATTTCTATTTTGTAAGTCTAACTTGACACACCCACTGGATGTAGGGCAGTCTACATTGATGTTGTGTTTTCCTTCTCCCTACCAGTAATCATTCACAGTTGCAATCCATTAAAAACAAACACTGAAGGAGTGCCTGCACTATGTTTACATTAGATACATGGAGCCAAGTATTGGGAATTCTGCAGTTCTAATGCGTTCACAACTGATTTGCATCTTCACCATGCTAATAGCCCTGAATCTACACCATAAAAGGCAACTGTGTAGCTAGGGAACCTGAAGGGGAGGAGACTTGTTTTTGTGGAGAACAAAGAAAAGAGTCTTTTACTTTGAGATATACCTGCACAGAAGATTACTGAGCTTGAGAAGGCATGCTTGTATTTTTCAGCTATTTACTGCATATGCTGAAATGTCATTAAGAAAGATCTGTTGAATATTTATTTATATATTTTGATTAGCAAATGTTACACTTTTATCTGTATGCATTACCTAGAAGTGTGCTGATGGCAAGGGCATATTTGCCAGGGCATTTTAAAGGTATTCATGATTGGCAATACCTTAAAATGGGATGTTATGTGCTAAATCTGTACAAATGTTTCAGGGACATTTCATTGAATAGCACTTTTAGTATTTCACTGATGGATTTATTAGCAAAATGTATCACTTGCCTGTTCTTTTGAGGGTGGGGGAGCAAAGCTGCATTTCTCTTAAGACACAAACAAAGGTATGTTGTCACTTCTATTCGCCTTTGTTTTGCATCCAGCCTTGTTTTATGTGTTAATATAATCTGTTACAACTACACAGTTCTTGATGTTCCCATTTCAAATATCAAGACTGGTTTATGTTTCTCCAGTAGGTAATGCTGAAATGCTGCCTTTTCTGTTTTATCTGGGAACAATTATTTTATAGTTATGTGATACTTATTTGCATTATTCTTCTGTTGTGTTTTAGAGCATCTAAGGCTATGGAGCCCAGGCATCTCAATCCCCAAAAAACACCCTTCCTTGACCCTGAGAATCAGGTTATTGTGGAAGCTCCTAGGTGATGTGGTGCCTTTCTGCTTGATAGCAGATGTGTAGATATGTCAGGCAGAATACAAATTTGGCAGTAGATAGTTGCAGATGTAAATGCAGTAGGCAGCCATGGCAGGACATATGATCAGGTGCACTATAGGGCCATGGTCCTGATCTCATCTGCATGGATAAAGCAGCTGCAGTGGCCTACAACGGGATGGGTAAGGGGGGCCTGCTATAGATCCACCAATAACAGCAAATGAAGTGTTCCTGTCCACTGTCAGGCATTCAGACAGCTCTCATGAAAGTGCTGAATAGCATGTCTATGACATTGGTGCTACTGTTTCAGGGACAGCAAGTATATCCAAGAAGGAGATTCCATGTAGGCCTTTGTATCTTAATTGTTAAATACTGTTTTATAGTAAACTGTTTACATCAATAAGTTAGTTCTGTTTAATAAGAAATTGGTTGGGGGGATTGAAGATTGCTATAGTTAACAGCACATTCTGATTAATTACATATGGGGCTTAGGCTGGGCTTGTCATCCAAGTTCTTGTTGAAAGTATAGTTAATGGACATAACAAGGGCAAAAAGTTGTACCCCCTGTATTACTGTTAATTGTGATGATGTTGTTGTCCTTATCTTTTGCGTAACTGCTTCCAGGACCATCTGGTATAGGGTGTATACTATCATCTGCACATGGCAAGCCAAACATTTTTATGTTAGTACTGATGAGCAGTTCAAAGAAATTTTTAGCGTGTGATATTGATGTCAGAACTGCTGTATGTATTGCTGTACTGTCTGTAATATTGGTACTACTGTTATTTTGTTAGCATATATTTTACTATAGTAGTGTAGATATTAATTTATTCCTGTGTTTGTTGCTTATTATCATAGGTGAATCTGACAGTGGAAATGTGGGACTTCTACCACCAATGTCAGAGTATCAGCAGACTTTGATGGTGATGATGGGCAAACAGAGGCACAGTCAGAGGGGGGAGGGATTGCAGAGGTTGAATCTGACACTGAGGTTGACATAAAGCCATCCCCTATAATTCCATTAGGCAAAGCCAGTATGCTTACGACTACCTATTCCAGTGAGCCCTCAGATATTGGAGAGTTGGAGGGTGAGACAATCAATCAAGGAAGTGTAGTTACTGTGGCTTCAGTGCCTGTTGACTCTTGCCATAGCCAAAGTGTGGTCAAGATGCCACACAAGAGGGTTATTAGGGGTGTTCGGAGGATGCTTTCTGTCCAACCTCCACCTGATTCAGGTGTCTCTTCCTGTGCCATTCAACATATGTTTAAGGCCATCATGGAGGCACAGGCACATTCCCATAGCTGCTGTATAGAAATGCTTAGCATTGTAGATGTGGCACAGGCTGACATGCTTGACTGCCTCCACCATGGTAGCGAATCAATGGATTGGATGAATGACATGTTGGAACTGGTGGTGTCTGAAATAAAACGTCTGCTAGGAGGAGGATGGCATCCTTGTGAATGTAGGTCAGCCACATCATCTGCTGTTAGCCAATGTGGCCATGCTCAATCATGCTCCCATAGTGGTAGTCCTTTCACTGCTCCATCAGTGGTTGAGCTGTCTACACCCGGACATGGCAGGCCATGGGGTTGTAGTGCTGGGCATTCTCATAAAGGGAGCTCATCTAGCAGACATCAGTCACATTCAGGTAGCAGTAGTGCATCTGACCATAGCAGTGGATGTGCCAGCGCAGCTTTTGGCATTGTCAGTTCTCATGGTTGGTATGAGAACAATGAACTGCCACCTCTATCGTGCATGGTCACACCTATCAGACATATGAAGACATACAACTAGCACAGAGCTTGACTGTGATCAGGCAGACATTCACACACCAATTTCACCTGGATGACCTATACAGACACATGCACAACAGTTACGTGGTTCAGCAGTGAAGCTTAAAACTAATTTTGTCTCTCTGGCCATTTGTTGCTTTATCCAAATGTCTGCCTGCTTCTCTTTTCTTACTCACACATTCACTGACCTTATGTGTTAGCCTAGGCTTCCTGCCTCCCACACAAAACCCTGTCCAAGAAACGATAACTGTGCCATATACCTGTTTTCTGTCTTTTGGATTCAGGGATACATTTATGTCTGAAGCTCAGGGTGCATAGCTGACTTAGTGCTTAGTATATCTGTATTTGTGATGTTGAATTGGTAATTGTACCTGTGTCTTATATTGGTCTTAGAAGGTTAGACAGTTGATAGCATCAGACTTTTTTCTATCAGTATCATTAATGATTTTGTGAGGGCTGTGAAGTCTGAAACTGAAATGTGTATCATTACTTTCTAACTTCTCTCTTTAATGATTTTCAAGTACAAATGTATGGTACTAAACTGAGGGCATGTGGTGACCATCACTACTTTTAGAGGTATGACTGTGTGAATCTTTGAAGCCTGAGGCCTACTACTTAATAATGGACACATATAAGTCAAATAAGTCTCTGCTGTTACATGTTAAGGTTATTTCTTTACAAAAACACAATTTACTTGCTTACAGTAGCAAGTAACAACATGCAAGGCTATGCCAGTCATTCATGTTATTACACAATACAATCTAGGTTCAACACTTACCTTGTAAATCCAGAAGTTGCAACATTTTTAGTTCTGGGCTTACTCTGTCTGATGCAGGCAGTACACAGCCATTATATGGGTAGGTAAAGGCTCTGAGTTTTTGCTGGCATCAGTGTTACTATATGTATGTGCATAGGATGAGGGTTTTAGCCTCTTAGGTGGTGAGAGAGCATGCCATGCCTTGTTTCTTAGCAAATGCAAGGACATAGTGAGCACACCTACATTTGCCTAAACCCACAGCAACTGATGGTTCCCCCACTGACTCCTCATCTGCATGTGGCTGTGATGACCTTGCCATTGGTGGTGGGATGTGTGCCCCTTTCACTTGTTGATACTGCTGAAACTGTTTTTTCAGGCTGATGTGTAGCATGGCAGTATTTCAGCACATGTAGGTGAATTGTACTGCAAGGATCCCCAGGATGCATCCAGGCACTGGAATCATGACTTCAGCAGCCCAACATGCTCTGTCATATTTTTGGCTTGTGTGTGTGCCTCGTTATGGCATTCTTCAGCAGGTGTGTGTACATTTCTGATGGGTGTCATCAGCCACGGTTCCAGTGCATAACTTGCATCCCCCAGTAAATGACCTTGTGTGATATTCCCCCTAGTTAATATCTGATACAGTTTGGAAGTGTGCCAGATATGTGAGTCATGGTAACTGCTTTGTTTGCCAGCACACACTTTCAAGATGATTCCCTTGGCATTACACATGACTTGGCAGTTAACAGAGTAGATACCCTTTCTATTTATGCAGGGCCTTCCCTGTTCCCCAAGTAGTACCTTAATTTCTATATGTGTGCAATCTATGGCTCCCAGTACTTCAGGGTAGTATGCTACAGGGTAGAACTCCTGCATATTTCTGGCCAAATCCCAAGGAGTATGTGGAACATATATGTGGTCACTAGTATGTTGGACCATAGCATTCAGGAATTGATGGAGGATCCTGGATGCTGATGCCTGTGACATCCCATCATGTCCCCTGTTTGTCTCTGAAAGGGACCTGTAGCTAAAATTCTAAGTACTACACATACCTTTGTCTCCACTGGGATGGTTTCCCCTCGATTTGCTGTAGCTCTGAGTTGAGGATGACAGAGGTTGCAGAGTTCCTGTAGTGTGTCTCTATCCACCCTAGAGCACTCTACAATTTCTACATCCTGTAGATGTGATAAGTTAACCAGGGTCTGAAAACTCTTCTCCTTCTTGATCTTGGTCCCCTTAGCAACAGCAGCAGTATAGACTTCAGCCTGTTGCACATACACATGAATTAAAGCAACAGCAGTCCCTGACATTCTTTCTGTGCAGACTCCTTTCTGTGGTGGTATTCCAATTGATTTGGGAATTCGCAGGGAAATCCAGCACTGAGTCTACACAGTTGCTTTATAGCTCCTCCATCTTGGATTGGTTGATTAGCATACAATTCAGCTGCTTATGCTGTAATTGGCATGCCAAGATGTTTACTTTTTGTGCAGATCTGCATAGCTCTACACATTGTGACGATCTGCTTGCTGAATAAAAAAAAAATGCGCTACAATGTGCATGTTGTGACGTGCTCATGGTGTAAATGGACCATGTAGGCATTATTAAATCTGGCTAAGTGTCTTTAAAAATCAATAATAAACAAGCAAGCATATGAGAAGAGTATAAAAAGAAATATGCATTAAAGTGCTGATTTTTCTTTGTTAAATAAGCAACCTGTGAGAATCCTTAACTATACAAAAGTGTTTTCTTTACCTCTTACTATACGAAATAGGAAACTCTTTTGGTTATGATAAAACTAATTTCTTTTGTCACAAAATATAGTGTGCATTTATTGTTATGTACTGTGTGCACAAATGAAATCCTTTAGTTTGGATAAAGCACTGTTTCTCAAAAATGCTATGTATTATTCGTATCACTAGATGATGCTGTGGTCTCCCTTTCTTTTACTTGAATAACATAATGTTGCTAATCTGCAAGCTATTGCTCTGGCCCATGAAGTTGTATTATAGTTCACTGGCTATATCTCTGAACAATCAGTCTCAATTTAATAACTTACGTCTCTTCATCTTCAGTAGGGCTGTAGTCTGTGTAACACCATTGCAGTTTGGTACTACACATGCTGTGTAAATTTTATGCCTGCAATATGAATTCATAAACATTATACATTAAAAAGTATTCCACATTATGTTCCAGACAGAGCTTTCACAGCTTCTGTATGGTTAACCACAAATCAGCCATTGCATTTAGCAAACCTGTAATGCATAACCAGAAATAAACAAACATTAGTGCTTTCTTTTATGGACTTGATTGATTTTTCCCATAAGTATAATTTGTTAGAAAAATACAATGACAAACTTGATTCAACTATAATTACCTTCATTTAAAAAAAATGGAGTTTAAAAACCAACACTTCTCTATGAGCATACATCTGGCATTTCCAAGAAAAGTAATTTATGTTGATTTAAGGTTTCAAAATAACAGAGCTAGAAAGAGATTGTATGAAAAAGTATCTTAGAAATACATCAAAAACGTTAATGTTCCAAAAAGTTTCAGCTAAGTATGAGTGAGTGATGCCTACAGATATGCCAAGTAAAGTATTGTGAGTTTAAAATGCCAGTTACTAATCATGTGCTTGCTATATATGGAAACACATCACTATCTTCTATAGAATATAGAATAGTTTTCCTTGTCGAATTATTTACAACACACAATGAATTAATTTGAAAAGGTCAACTGACTGCATAATTAATGATCAGCTAAGGATGCTAACAGTAGCTTTTGTTACGAAATTTCAATTGCCGAATAGTATAATTGATATAAGGACAAACATGAAAACATTCACTATCTGTCCCTTTCCTTAGGGTGATGGTGGGCTAAACAGTTTTTTTAAACAGACAGCACACAACTATTTTGAAGTACAAAAATAAGGGAGTGTCCATTGATGCCTATCCCTCTGATTTCTACTTCTAATTAAATAGTTGCATTGATAAGGAAGACCCCATCTGCACAAAATTTTATGGAAAATAAAAAAAAAACTCTTTGGTGAAATATTTGTTAAATTATATAAGAAGAGAAATATATTGCTTAATGATTATAAGAGGTCTCATTCTATTTACCTTAGAGCACACATAACAGCTTAAGGAAATCATAAAGAACCCCAAAGCTGATGGTATTAACTTAAAATAGCTATTAAAAACAAAAATAACTACAAACTTTTTTTTAAGTATGCCAGGAAGTTGAACGAACACCTAACATTGCTCACAATAATACTGTATACTCTAACCCAAAGAAAATAAGTAATATCTTAGTTGACAAATGTAGTACACATTTTGCTCAGACCACAGTTATAGCTGTTCCACAGTTTCCACAACCCCAGATATTACTTCTAATTATTATGGAACTAGTTCTTTTCTGCCCTTTCAAAAGCCAAAAATACCTCATCCATGAGCCCTAATAATAAATAGGGCCTATCTGAACCAAGTCTAAAATGCCCAGCTATATGCCGAACTTGTTGTGGATGGGATCACTTATACTACACCAGAAGATATCACCAGCATGCTAGATGACAGATTCAGCACAAACGTCACCTCTCTATCCCACCTATCATATCCCAAAGCATGCCTGACTCCAACTGTCTGCCAAATAACTGTAGAGAACAGATCATCTCTGCACTCACCAAGACCAAAAGCATGGCTTTAATGGGACCAGATAATATCCCAGGTTGTTTATTAAACACTCTAAAACAAGACTTAGCTGACCCACTTAGTGTTATCTTTAATCATCTTTGGGAACTGGCTATCTTCCTGCAGATTGGATAACAGCAACAGTAATTCATCTGCACAAATGGAGCTGACCCTGGGAACTACAGACCTAAAAGTCTAGCCAACCTCATCTGTAAGGGCATGGAAAGAATTATCATGGACCTTAACAACAAGGAGATTGGTGACCTCCAAACACTGGGCTCAACCCAGTTTGGCATCATTAAAGGTAGATCATGCTTATTAAACCTGGTGAACTTCTTTGAGAAAGTCACCAAAGCCATGGAAGTTAAGACAGTGCACACTGCCTAGCTCCACTTTGCCAAGGGTTTTGACACAATTCCCCACTCTGGCATCATTCAGAAACTCTCCCAGATGGGAATTAAACCTTATGTTACTAGATGTGTGGCCAGTTAGCTCAGTAGCAGAACACATGCTGTCACAAATGGTGACTTCTCTTCCAGCAGATCTGTCACCAGTGGAGTACCACAGGCATCTGTGCTGGGCCCCTTACTGTTTGGCATCTATTTCTCAGGAGTCCAGGCCAAACTAGACTTCTTTTGGCTCACCAGGTTTGCTGATGATTGCAAGCTGGGAGCAATCACTGAGTCTCCCAATGATGTCAACATATTACAAGAAGGGCTAACACAAACAAATGATTGGTGCCAAAGTCATGGTCTAAAACTAAATGCAAAAGATGCATTATTATTCCCTTTAGCAAAATGAAATTCTCTACAAATTACTATATTGAGAGCACCCCACTGAGTTCCACCCCAGTGGTGTGAGACTTGGGAACACAGGTTGATAGCAATCTGAATTTTGCCCACCAAGTTTCCACAGCGGTAAGGAACACCTTCTATGTAGGGCACCTCATAAGCAGGGGCATAGCATCCAGGTCAAGGGATGTTATAACTTCATTGTACTTCATCCTCATTAGACCACTAATAGAGTATAATGCACCCTTTTGCATATACCTCACCAGATACCTGCATCAGCTGGAGAGGTTTCTCACTAAGAAAATATAGGGACTCCATGACCTACATGGACAGGCTGAAAGCCCTGTCAGTTTGCTGCATATCTTATAGGCTGATGAGAGGTGATTTGTGCCTGGCCTATAGGGCAATCTGCAGCACTGCCCTAATGGAAATGCTGCACATCCACAAGTCAAATGGTACAAGAGTCACTCGCTCTAAGGATTTCAACCTAACTTGTGACATTAACAGAACATGCTGCAATGACAGCTGCTTCTCTGGAATAGACTTCCTATTCACGTAAAACAGAGCTCCTCACTGACCCTATTCAAACGCATTCTAGATAATTGGATGGGAGACATCAAATTTTCCCCTGGGGTTGCACCCATGTCCCTTATGGACAGGGGTAGCCAGTGCTGATCACAGACCCACTCTGTGCATGAATTCATTCTTTGGACTACCCACAAAGAACAAATGGGGATACTTGGGATTAACATAGCTGGGCTTGTAAAGGCTCTAGGGCCACTAGCCTAGTAACCTCCTATGAAACTATGAAAAAAAAAAAAAAAAAAAAAACAATGGCCTGGATTGACACAAACGAAAAAGAAGTAAATTAGGAAAAAGAAAGAAACCAACAGATAAATAAGTAACTCTAAGAAGATTAATATTCAGCATGCAGCAGTAAATTACTCAATGCCTCTTAACCCACTAGCAAGTCCTAGTTTTTATTTTGTGGTCACATTATCATCATATGACTCACTGTACTTTGACTTGCTTTCTCCATGGAGATTAAGTTAAGTCTTGTGGTTACGTAGCTGCAATTATGACTTTATTCAAGACTATAAATCAGTTATTCCTTAGTCATCAACCTTAATATGAGTTAGCTGAAGAGATTTGTCAGTGGTGTTGCATGTGCACATGGTGAGGACCTTAAAACTACACTTTCAAAACTGCACTACAACTGCATTTATCA